>NW_023494227.1:0-50810 GCF_013265735.2 Oncorhynchus mykiss
TTTTGGGCCTACTTTTCTAATGGTCGCTGCGCCTAGACCGAGCGAGCTACGGTCAAGCGGGATATCTCGTTGAACTCGGCACGGCCTAGGGATTATGGTAATGCCATTGCCTGCTCTCTGTGTATTTAAGCACCGCACTTTGTCACTCCATCCTTCCTGTGTGTGTGTGAGGGAGCTTTTCTTTGACATCTGCTGGGAGAAATGACTGATTTACAGTTCAGAAGGGTTACCTAGTCACACAGATGAAGTTTTGGAGAGATGTGACTTTTTTAACCCTTCGAAACAGACAGTGTGACCCAATTAAAGGCACTTCCGGTTGGCACAGGAAGCTATAGGTAAACACATGTCTTGACTGAGGTAGCCTCTTACAGAATCCTGAGTTTTAAGTCTTTACGTTAATAATTGACTGATCTACACAGGGTTGAATGCCCTATGTCTATCAAACTGCAGGCAGGGTATGGGTATACACTTTTAGGGTGATTTTAACCACTTCCGGTTGCTTCAGGAAGCTTAGAATCAACACAGGTAGACCTCATAGTGGTTCTGATGGACTGTCACCGAAGACAGGTTCATACGGCATTCATAACCCACATAGGCTTCAGGTTGAATTTAGGGGAGCAGGCAATGTATTCCTATGGGGAGAGATGTCATTGTAATCTGTGAGATCAAAAAACCTGTTTTACTGTTAAGGGTTAATGCCACACGGTCAAGGTTAGGCTTGCACAGATCGGGAGGACCTTAGGAACATTCCTGTGGTGGAATTGTCCTTCTAAACCTAACAGTTCCGCCGCTGTCACCCAAAAGCAAATGATGTTGTGGTGCAGGCTTCATTTTGGGCCTACTTTTCTAATGGTCGCTGCGCCTAGACCGAGCGAGCTACGGTCAAGCGGGATATCTCGTTGAACTCGGCACGGCCTAGGGATTATGGTAATGCCATTTCCTGCTCTCTGTGTCTTTAAGCACCGCACTTTTTCACTCCATCCTTGCTGTGTGTGTGTGAGAGAGCTTTTCTTTGACATCTGTTGGGAGAAATGACTGATTTACAGTTCAGGAGATTTACCTAGTCACACATATGAAATCTTGGAGAGAACTGACTTTTTTTAACCCCTCGAAACAGCCCCTGAGACACCAATTATGGCACTTCCGGTTGGCACAGGAAGCTATAAGTAAACACATGTCTTCATTGACATAGCCACTTACAGAATCCTGAGTTTTAAGTCTTTAAGTTAAGAATTGACTGATCTACACAGGTTTCAATACAGTGATTTTCATAATGACAGGTTATGTTTTTCAAAACACTTTTAGGGTGATTTTAACCACTTCCGGTTGGTCCAGGAAGCTTAGAATCAACACAGGTAGACCTCATAGTGGTTCTGATGGACTGTCACCGAAGACAGGTTCATACGGCATTCATAACCCACATAGGCTTCAGGTTGAATTTAGGGGAGCAGGCAATGTATTCCTATGGGGAGAGATGTCATTGTAATCTGTGAGATCAAAAAACCTGTTTTACTGTTAAGGGTTAATGCCACACGGTCAAGGTTAGGCTTGCACAGATCGGGAGGACCTTAGGAACATTCCTGTGGTGGAATTGTCCTTCTAAACCTAACAGTTCCGCCGCTGTCACCCAAAAGCAAATGATGTTGTGGTGCAGGCTTCATTTTGGGCCTACTTTTCTAATGGTCGCTGCGCCTAGACCGAGCGAGCTACGGTCAAGCGGGATATCTCGTTGAACTCGGCACGGCCTAGGGATTATGGTAATGCCATTGCCTGCTCTCTGTGTATTTAAGCACCGCACTTTGTCACTCCATCCTTCCTGTGTGTGTGTGAGGGAGCTTTTCTTTGACATCTGCTTGGGAGAAATGACTGATTTACAGTTCAGGAAGGGTTACCTAGTCACACATATGAAGTCTTGGAGAGATGTGACTTTTTTAACCCTTCGAAACAGACAGTGTGACCCAATTAAAGGCACTTCCGGTTGGCACAGGAAGCTATAGGTAAACACATGTCTTGACTGAGGTAGCCTCTTACAGAATCCTGAGTTTTAAGTCTTTACGTTAATAATTGACTGATCTACACAGGGTTGAATGCCCTATGTCTATCAAACTGCAGGCAGGGTATGGGTATACACTTTTAGGGTGATTTTAACCACTTCCGGTTGCTTCAGGAAGCTTAGAATCAACACAGGTAGACCTCATAGTGGTTCTGATGGACTGTCACCGAAGACAGGTTCATACGGCATTCATAACCCACATAGGCTTCAGGTTGAATTTAGGGGAGCAGGCAATGTATTCCTATGGGGAGAGATGTCATTGTAATCTGTGAGATCAAAAAACCTGTTTTACTGTTAAGGGTTAATGCCACACGGTCAAGGTTAGGCTTGCACAGATCGGGAGGACCTTAGGAACATTCCTGTGGTGGAATTGTCCTTCTAAACCTAACAGTTCCGCCGCTGTCACCCAAAAGCAAATGATGTTGTGGTGCAGGCTTCATTTTGGGCCTACTTTTCTAATGGTCGCTGCGCCTAGACCGAGCGAGCTACGGTCAAGCGGGATATCTCGTTGAACTCGGCACGGCCTAGGGATTATGGTAATGCCATTTCCTGCTCTCTGTGTCTTTAAGCACCGCACTTTTTCACTCCATCCTTGCTGTGTGTGTGTGAGAGAGCTTTTCTTTGACATCTGTTGGGAGAAATGACTGATTTACAGTTCAGGAGATTTACCTAGTCACACATATGAAATCTTGGAGAGAACTGACTTTTTTTAACCCCTCGAAACAGCCCCTGAGACACCAATTATGGCACTTCCGGTTGGCACAGGAAGCTATAAGTAAACACATGTCTTCATTGACATAGCCACTTACAGAATCCTGAGTTTTAAGTCTTTAAGTTAAGAATTGACTGATCTACACAGGTTTGAATACAGTGATTTTCATAATGACAGGTTATGTTTTTCAAAACACTTTTAGGGTGATTTTAACCACTTCCGGTTGGTCCAGGAAGCTTAGAATCAACACAGGTAGACCTCATAGTGGTTCTGATGGACTGTCACCGAAGACAGGTTCATACGGCATTCATAACCCACATAGGCTTCAGGTTGAATTTAGGGGAGCAGGCAATGTATTCCTATGGGGAGAGATGTCATTGTAATCTGTGAGATCAAAAAACCTGTTTTACTGTTAAGGGTTAATGCCACACGGTCAAGGTTAGGCTTGCACAGATCGGGAGGACCTTAGGAACATTCCTGTGGTGGAATTGTCCTTCTAAACCTAACAGTTCCGCCGCTGTCACCCAAAAGCAAATGATGTTGTGGTGCAGGCTTCATTTTGGGCCTACTTTTCTAATGGTCGCTGCGCCTAGACCGAGCGAGCTACGGTCAAGCGGGATATCTCGTTGAACTCGGCACGGCCTAGGGATTATGGTAATGCCATTTCCTGCTCTCTGTGTCTTTAAGCACCGCACTTTTTCACTCCATCCTTGCTGTGTGTGTGTGAGAGAGCTTTTCTTTGACATCTGTTGGGAGAAATGACTGATTTACAGTTCAGGAGAGTTACCTAGTCACACATATGAAATCTTGGAGAGAACTGACTTTTTTTAACCCCTCGAAACAGCCCCTGAGACACCAATTATGGCACTTCCGGTTGGCACAGGAAGCTATAAGTAAACACATGTCTTGATTGACATAGCCACTTACATAATCCTGAGTTTTAAGTCTTTACGTTAAGAATTGACTGATCTACACAGGGTTGAATGCCCTATGTCTATCAAACTGCAGGCAGGGTATGGGTATACACTTTTAGGGTGATTTTAACCACTTCCGGTTGCTTCAGGAAGCTTAGAATCAACACAGGTAGACCTCATAGTGGTTCTGATGGACTGTCACCGAAGACAGGTTCATACGGCATTCATAACCCACATAGGCTTCAGGTTGAATTTAGGGGAGCAGGCAATGTATTCCTATGGGGAGAGATGTCATTGTAATCTGTGAGATCAAAAAACCTGTTTTACTGTTAAGGGTTAATGCCACACGGTCAAGGTTAGGCTTGCACAGATCGGGAGGACCTTAGGAACATTCCTGTGGTGGAATTGTCCTTCTAAACCTAACAGTTCCGCCGCTGTCACCCAAAAGCAAATGATGTTGTGGTGCAGGCTTCATTTTGGGCCTACTTTTCTAATGGTCGCTGCGCCTAGACCGAGCGAGCTACGGTCAAGCGGGATATCTCGTTGAACTCGGCACGGCCTAGGGATTATGGTAAGGCCTGCTCTCTGTGTCTTTAAGCACCGCACTTTGTCACTCCATCCTTCCTGTGTGTGTGTGAGGGAGCTTTTCTTTGACATCTGTTGGGAGAAATGACTGATTTACAGTTCAGGAGGGTTACCTAGTCACACATATGAAATCTTGGAGAGAACTGACTTTTTTTAACCCCTCGAAACAGCCCCTGAGACACCAATTATGGCACTTCCGGTTGGCACAGGAAGCTATAAGTAAACACATGTCTTCATTGACATAGCCACTTACATAATCCTGAGTTTTAAGTCTTTAAGTTAAGAATTGACTGATCTACACAGGTTTGAATACAGTGATTTTCATAATGACAGGTTATGTTTTTCAAAACACTTTTAGGGTGATTTTAACCACTTCCGGTTGGTCCAGGAAGCTTAGAATCAACACAGGTAGACCTCATAGTGGCCTGATGGACTGTTACAGAAGACAGGTTCATACGGCATTCTTAACCCATATAGGCTTCATTTTGAATTTAGGGGTGCAGGCAATGTATTCCTATGGGGAGAGAAATCAATGCAAACTGTTTGATATAAACACCTTATTTTAACTGTTAAGGGTTAATGCCACACGGTCAAGGTTAGGCTTGCACGGATCGGGAGGACCTTAGGAAGATTCCTGTGGTGGAATTGTCCTTCTAAACCTAACGGTTCCGCCGCTGTCACCCAAAAGCAAATGATGTTGTGATGCATTAATTTACCTGAGGTCGTACCTGAGGTCGAATTGTGCTTCTCACCCTAACGGTTCTCTCACTGTCACCCAAAATCAAATGACGTTGTTGGACAGGCTTCATTTTGGGCCTACTTTTCTAATGGTCGCTGCGCCTAGACCGAGCGAGCTACGGTCAAGCGGGATATCTCGTTGATTTTGGGCCTACTTTTCTAATGGTCGCTGCGCCTAGACCGAGCGAGCTACGGTCAAGCGGGATATCTCGTTGAACTCGGCACGGCCTAGGGATTATGGTAATGCCATTGCCTGCTCTCTGTGTATTTAAGCACCGCACTTTGTCACTCCATCCTTCCTGTGTGTGTGTGAGGGAGCTTTTCTTTGACATCTGCTGGGAGAAATGACTGATTTACAGTTCAGAAGGGTTACCTAGTCACACAGATGAAGTTTTGGAGAGATGTGACTTTTTTAACCCTTCGAAACAGACAGTGTGACCCAATTAAAGGCACTTCCGGTTGGCACAGGAAGCTATAGGTAAACACATGTCTTGACTGAGGTAGCCTCTTACAGAATCCTGAGTTTTAAGTCTTTACGTTAATAATTGACTGATCTACACAGGGTTGAATGCCCTATGTCTATCAAACTGCAGGCAGGGTATGGGTATACACTTTTAGGGTGATTTTAACCACTTCCGGTTGCTTCAGGAAGCTTAGAATCAACACAGGTAGACCTCATAGTGGTTCTGATGGACTGTCACCGAAGACAGGTTCATACGGCATTCATAACCCACATAGGCTTCAGGTTGAATTTAGGGGAGCAGGCAATGTATTCCTATGGGGAGAGATGTCATTGTAATCTGTGAGATCAAAAAACCTGTTTTACTGTTAAGGGTTAATGCCACACGGTCAAGGTTAGGCTTGCACAGATCGGGAGGACCTTAGGAACATTCCTGTGGTGGAATTGTCCTTCTAAACCTAACAGTTCCGCCGCTGTCACCCAAAAGCAAATGATGTTGTGGTGCAGGCTTCATTTTGGGCCTACTTTTCTAATGGTCGCTGCGCCTAGACCGAGCGAGCTACGGTCAAGCGGGATATCTCGTTGAACTCGGCATGGCCTCTGAGACACCAATTATGGCACTTCCGGTTGGCACAGGAAGCTATAAGTAAACACATGTCTTCATTGACATAGCCACTTACAGAATCCTGAGTTTTAAGTCTTTAAGTTAAGAATTGACTGATCTACACAGGTTTGAATACAGTGATTTTCATAATGACAGGTTATGTTTTTCAAAACACTTTTAGGGTGATTTTAACCACTTCCGGTTGGTCCAGGAAGCTTAGAATCAACACAGGTAGACCTCATAGTGGCCTGATGGACTGTTACAGAAGACAGGTTCATACGGCATTCATAACCCATATAGGCTTCAGGTTGAATTTAGGGGTGCAGGCAATGTATTCCTATGGGGAGAGAAATCAATGCAAACTGTTTGATATAAACACCTTATTTTAACTGTTAAGGGTTAATGCCACACGGTCAAGGTTAGGCTTGCACGGATCGGGAGGACCTTAGGAACATTCCTGTGGTGGAATTGTCCTTCTAAACCTAACAGTTCCGCCGCTGTCACCCAAAAGCAAATGATGTTGTGGTGCAGGCTTCATTTTGGGCCTACTTTTCTAATGGTCGCTGCGCCTAGACCGAGCGAGCTACGGTCAAGCGGGATATCTCGTTGAACTCGGCACGGCCTAGGGATTATGGTAATGCCATTTCCTGCTCTCTGTGTCTTTAAGCACCGCACTTTTTCACTCCATCCTTGCTGTGTGTGTGTGAGAGAGCTTTTCTTTGACATCTGTTGGGAGAAATGACTGATTTACAGTTCAGGAGGGTTACCTAGTCACACATATGAAATCTTGGAGAGATCAGACTTTTTTAACCCCTCGAAACAGCCCCTGAGACACCAATTATGGCACTTCCGGTTGGCACAGGAAGCTATAAGTAAACACATGTCTTCATTGACATAGCCACTTACAGAATCCTGAGTTTTAAGTCTTTAAGTTAAGAATTGACTGATCTACACAGGTTTGAATACAGTGATTTTCATAATGACAGGTTATGTTTTTCAAAACACTTTTAGGGTGATTTTAACCACTTCCGGTTGGTCCAGGAAGCTTAGAATCAACACAGGTAGACCTCATAGTGGCCTGATGGACTGTTACAGAAGACAGGTTCATACGGCATTCATAATCCATATAGGCTTCAGGTTGAATTTAGGGGTGCAGGCAATGTATTCCTATGGGGAGAGAAATCAATGCAAACTGTTTGATATAAACACCTTATTTTAACTGTTAAGGGTTAATGCCACACGGTCAAGGTTAGGCTTGCACGGATCGGGAGGACCTTAGGAACATTCCTGTGGTGGAATTGTCCTTCTAAACCTAACAGTTCCGCCGCTGTCACCCAAAAGCAAATGATGTTGTGGTGCAGGCTTCATTTTGGGCCTACTTTTCTAATGGTCGCTGCGCCTAGACCGAGCGAGCTACGGTCAAGCGGGATATCTCGTTGAACTCGGCACGTCCTAGGGATTATGGTAATGCCATTTCCTGCTCTCTGTGTCTTTAAGCACCGCACTTTTTCACTCCATCCTTGCTCTGTGTGTGTGAGAGAGCTTTTCTTTGACATCTGTTGGGAGAAATGACTGATTTACAGTTCAGGAGGGTTACCTAGTCACACATATGAAATCTTGGAGAGATCTGACTTTTTTTAACCCCTCGAAACAGCCCCTGAGACACCAATTATGGCACTTCCGGTTGGCACAGGAAGCTATAAGTAAACACATGTCTTCATTGACATAGCCACTTACAGAATCCTGAGTTTTAAGTCTTTAAGTTAAGAATTGACTGATCTACACAGGTTTGAATACAGTGATTTTCATAATGACAGGTTATGTTTTTCAAAACACTTTTAGGGTGATTTTAACCACTTCCGGTTGGTCCAGGAAGCTTAGAATCAACACAGGTAGACCTCATAGTGGCCTGATGGACTGTTACAGAAGACAGGTTCATACGGCATTCATAACCCATATAGGCTTCAGGTTGAATTTAGGGGTGCAGGCAATGTATTCCTATGGGGAGAGAAATCAATGCAAACTGTTTGATATAAACACCTTATTTTAACTGTTAAGGGTTAATGCCACACGGTCAAGGTTAGGCTTGCACGGATCGGGAGGACCTTAGGAACATTCCTGTGGTGGAATTGTCCTTCTAAACCTAACGGTTCCGCCGCTGTCACCCAAAAGCAAATTATGTTGTGGTGCAGGCTTCATTTTGGGCCTACTTTTCTAATGGTCGCTGCGCCTAGACCGAGCGAGCTACGGTCAAGCGGGATATCTCGTTGAACTCGGCACGGCCTAGGGATTATGGTAATGCCATTTCCTGCTCTCTGTGTCTTTAAGCACCGCACTTTTTCACTCCATCCTTCCTGTGTGTGTGTGAGAGAGCTTTTCTTTGACATCTGTTGGGAGAAATGACTGATTTACAGTTCAGGAGATTTACCTAGTCACACATATGAAGTTTTGGAGAGATGTGACTTTTTTAACCCTTCGAAACAGACAGTGTGACCCAATTAAAGGCACTTCTGGTTGGCACAGGAAGCTATAGGTAAACACATGTCTTGACTGAGGTAGCCTCTTACAGAATCCTGAGTTTTAAGTCTTTACGTTAAGAATTGACTGATCTACACAGGGTTGAATGCCCTATGTCTATCAAACTGCAGGCAGGGTATGGGTATACACTTTTAGGGTGATTTGAACCACTTCCGGTTGCTTCAGGAAGCTTAGAATCAACACAGGTAGACCTCATAGTGGTTCTGATGGACTGTCACCGAAGACAGGTTCATACGGCATTCATAACCCACATAGGCTTCAGGTTGAATTTAGGGGAGCAGGCAATGTATTCCTATGGGGAGAGATGTCATTGTAATCTGTGAGATCAAAAAACCTGTTTTACTGTTAAGGGTTAATGCCACACGGTCAAGGTTAGGCTTGCACAGATCGGGAGGACCTTAGGAACATTCCTGTGGTGGAATTGTCCTTCTAAACCTAACAGTTCCGCCGCTGTCACCCAAAAGCAAATGATGTTGTGGTGCAGGCTTCATTTTGGGCCTACTTTTCTAATGGTCGCTGCGCCTAGACCGAGCGAGCTACGGTCAAGCGGGATATCTCGTTGAACTCGGCACGTCCTAGGGATTATGGTAATGCCATTTCCTGCTCTCTGTGTCTTTAAGCACCGCACTTTTTCACTCCATCCTTGCTCTGTGTGTGTGAGAGAGCTTTTCTTTGACATCTGTTGGGAGAAATGACTGATTTACAGTTCAGGAGGGTTACCTAGTCACACATATGAAATCTTGGAGAGATCTGACTTTTTTTAACCCCTCGAAACAGCCCCTGAGACACCAATTATGGCACTTCCGGTTGGCACAGGAAGCTATAAGTAAACACATGTCTTCATTGACATAGCCACTTACAGAATCCTGAGTTTTAAGTCTTTAAGTTAAGAATTGACTGATCTACACAGGTTTGAATACAGTGATTTTCATAATGACAGGTTATGTTTTTCAAAACACTTTTAGGGTGATTTTAACCACTTCCGGTTGGTCCAGGAAGCTTAGAATCAACACAGGTAGACCTCATAGTGGCCTGATGGACTGTTACAGAAGACAGGTTCATACGGCATTCATAACCCATATAGGCTTCAGGTTGAATTTAGGGGTGCAGGCAATGTATTCCTATGGGGAGAGAAATCAATGCAAACTGTTTGATATAAACACCTTATTTTAACTGTTAAGGGTTAATGCCACACGGTCAAGGTTAGGCTTGCACGGATCGGGAGGACCTTAGGAACATTCCTGTGGTGGAATTGTCCTTCTAAACCTAACGGTTCCGCCGCTGTCACCCAAAAGCAAATTATGTTGTGGTGCAGGCTTCATTTTGGGCCTACTTTTCTAATGGTCGCTGCGCCTAGACCGAGCGAGCTACGGTCAAGCGGGATATCTCGTTGAACTCGGCACGGCCTAGGGATTATGGTAATGCCATTTCCTGCTCTCTGTGTCTTTAAGCACCGCACTTTTTCACTCCATCCTTCCTGTGTGTGTGTGAGAGAGCTTTTCTTTGACATCTGTTGGGAGAAATGACTGATTTACAGTTCAGGAGATTTACCTAGTCACACATATGAAGTTTTGGAGAGATGTGACTTTTTTAACCCTTCGAAACAGACAGTGTGACCCAATTAAAGGCACTTCCGGTTGGCACAGGAAGCTATAGGTAAACACATGTCTTGACTGAGGTAGCCTCTTACAGAATCCTGAGTTTTAAGTCTTTACGTTAAGAATTGACTGATCTACACAGGGTTGAATGCCCTATGTCTATCAAACTGCAGGCAGGGTATGGGTATACACTTTTAGGGTGATTTTAACCACTTCCGGTTGCTTCAGGAAGCTTAGAATCAACACAGGTAGACCTCATAGTGGTTCTGATGGACTGTCACCGAAGACAGGTTCATACGGCATTCATAACCCACATAGGCTTCAGGTTGAATTTAGGGGAGCAGGCAATGTATTCCTATGGGGAGAGATGTCATTGTAATCTGTGAGATCAAAAAACCTGTTTTACTGTTAAGGGTTAATGCCACACGGTCAAGGTTAGGCTTGCACAGATCGGGAGGACCTTAGGAACATTCCTGTGGTGGAATTGTCCTTCTAAACCTAACAGTTCCGCCGCTGTCACCCAAAAGCAAATTATGTTGTGGTGCAGGCTTCATTTTGGGCCTACTTTTCTAATGGTCGCTGCGCCTAGACCGAGCGAGCTACGGTCAAGCGGGATATCTCGTTGAACTCGGCACGGCCTAGGGATTATGGTAATGCCATTTCCTGCTCTCTGTGTCTTTAAGCACCGCACTTTTTCACTCCATCCTTGCTCTGTGTGTGTGAGAGAGCTTTTCTTTGACATCTGTTGGGAGAAATGACTGATTTACAGTTCAGGAGGGTTACCTAGTCACACATATGAAATCTTGGAGAGATCTGACTTTTTTTAACCCCTCGAAACAGCCCCTGAGACACCAATTATGGCACTTCCGGTTGGTACAGGAAGCTATAAGTAAACACATGTCTTCATTGACATAGCCACTTACAGAATCCTGAGTTTTAAGTCTTTAAGTTAAGAATTGACTGATCTACACAGGTTTGAATACAGTGATTTTCATAATGACAGGTTATGTTTTTCAAAACACTTTTAGGGTGATTTTAACCACTTCCGGTTGGTCCAGGAAGCTTAGAATCAACACAGGTAGACCTCATAGTGGCCTGATGGACTGTTACAGAAGACAGGTTCATACGGCATTCATAACCCATATAGGCTTCAGGTTGAATTTAGGGGTGCAGGCAATGTATTCCTATGGGGAGAGAAATCAATGCAAACTGTTTGATATAAACACCTTATTTTAACTGTTAAGGGTTAATGCCACACGGTCAAGGTTAGGCTTGCACGGATCGGGAGGACCTTAGGAACATTCCTGTGGTGGAATTGTCCTTCTAAACCTAACGGTTCCGCCGCTGTCACCCAAAAGCAAATGATGTTGTGGTGCAGGCTTCATTTTGGGCCTACTTTTCTAATGGTCGCTGCGCCTAGACCGAGTGAGCTACGGTCAAGCGGGATATCTCGTTGAACTCGGCACGGCCTAGGGATTATGGTAATGCCATTTCCTGCTCTCTGTGTATTTAAGCACCGCACTTTGTCACTCCATCCTTCCTGTGTGTGTGTGAGGGAGCTTTTCTTTGACATCTGTTGGGAGAAATGACTGATTTACAGTTCAGAAGGGTTACCTAGTCACACATATGAAGTTTTGGAGAGATGTGACTTTTTTAACCCTTCGAAACAGACAGTGTGACCCAATTAAAGGCACTTCCGGTTGGCACAGGAAGCTATAGGTAAACACATGTCTTGACTGAGGTAGCCTCTTACAGAATCCTGAGTTTTAAGTCTTTACGTTAAGAATTGACTGATCTACACAGGGTTGAATGCCCTATGTCTATCAAACTGCAGGCAGGGTATGGGTATACACTTTTAGGGTGATTTGAACCACTTCCGGTTGCTTCAGGAAGCTTAGAATCAACACAGGTAGACCTCATAGTGGTTCTGATGGACTGTCACCGAAGACAGGTTCATACGGCATTCATAACCCACATAGGCTTCAGGTTGAATTTAGGGGAGCAGGCAATGTATTCCTATGGGGAGAGATGTCATTGTAATCTGTGAGATCAAAAAACCTGTTTTACTGTTAAGGGTTAATGCCACACGGTCAAGGTTAGGCTTGCACAGATCGGGAGGACCTTAGGAACATTCCTGTGGTGGAATTGTCCTTCTAAACCTAACAGTTCCGCCGCTGTCACCCAAAAGCAAATGATGTTGTGGTGCAGGCTTCATTTTGGGCCTACTTTTCTAATGGTCGCTGCGCCTAGACCGAGCGAGCTACGGTCAAGCGGGATATCTCGTTGAACTCGGCACGTCCTAGGGATTATGGTAATGCCATTTCCTGCTCTCTGTGTCTTTAAGCACCGCACTTTTTCACTCCATCCTTGCTCTGTGTGTGTGAGAGAGCTTTTCTTTGACATCTGTTGGGAGAAATGACTGATTTACAGTTCAGGAGGGTTACCTAGTCACACATATGAAATCTTGGAGAGATCTGACTTTTTTTAACCCCTCGAAACAGCCCCTGAGACACCAATTATGGCACTTCCGGTTGGCACAGGAAGCTATAAGTAAACACATGTCTTCATTGACATAGCCACTTACAGAATCCTGAGTTTTAAGTCTTTAAGTTAAGAATTGACTGATCTACACAGGTTTGAATACAGTGATTTTCATAATGACAGGTTATGTTTTTCAAAACACTTTTAGGGTGATTTTAACCACTTCCGGTTGGTCCAGGAAGCTTAGAATCAACACAGGTAGACCTCATAGTGGCCTGATGGACTGTTACAGAAGACAGGTTCATACGGCATTCATAACCCATATAGGCTTCAGGTTGAATTTAGGGGTGCAGGCAATGTATTCCTATGGGGAGAGAAATCAATGCAAACTGTTTGATATAAACACCTTATTTTAACTGTTAAGGGTTAATGCCACACGACCTTAGGAACATTCCTGTGGTGGAATTGTCCTTCTAAACCTAACGGTTCCGCCGCTGTCACCCAAAAGCAAATGATGTTGTGGTGCAGGCTTCATTTTGGGCCTACTTTTCTAATGGTCGCTGCGCCTAGACCGAGTGAGCTACGGTCAAGCGGGATATCTCGTTGAACTCGGCACGGCCTAGGGATTATGGTAATGCCATTTCCTGCTCTCTGTGTATTTAAGCACCGCACTTTGTCACTCCATCCTTCCTGTGTGTGTGTGAGGGAGCTTTTCTTTGACATCTGTTGGGAGAAATGACTGATTTACAGTTCAGAAGGGTTACCTAGTCACACATATGAAGTTTTGGAGAGATGTGACTTTTTTAACCCTTCGAAACAGACAGTGTGACCCAATTAAAGGCACTTCCGGTTGGCACAGGAAGCTATAGGTAAACACATGTCTTGACTGAGGTAGCCTCTTACAGAATCCTGAGTTTTAAGTCTTTACGTTAAGAATTGACTGATCTACACAGGGTTGAATGCCCTATGTCTATCAAACTGCAGGCAGGGTATGGGTATACACTTTTAGGGTGATTTTAACCACTTCCGGTTGCTTCAGGAAGCTTAGAATCAACACAGGTAGACCTCATAGTGGTTCTGATGGACTGTCACCGAAGACAGGTTCATACGGCATTCATAACCCACATAGGCTTCAGGTTGAATTTAGGGGAGCAGGCAATGTATTCCTATGGGGAGAGATGTCATTGTAATCTGTGAGATCAAAAAACCTGTTTTACTGTTAAGGGTTAATGCCACACGGTCAAGGTTAGGCTTGCACAGATCGGGAGGACCTTAGGAACATTCCTGTGGTGGAATTGTCCTTCTAAACCTAACAGTTCCGCCGCTGTCACCCAAAAGCAAATGATGTTGTGGTGCAGGCTTCATTTTGGGCCTACTTTTCTAATGGTCGCTGCGCCTAGACCGAGCGAGCTACGGTCAAGCGGGATATCTCGTTGAACTCGGCACGTCCTAGGGATTATGGTAATGCCATTTCCTGCTCTCTGTGTCTTTAAGCACCGCACTTTTTCACTCCATCCTTGCTCTGTGTGTGTGAGAGAGCTTTTCTTTGACATCTGTTGGGAGAAATGACTGATTTACAGTTCAGGAGGGTTACCTAGTCACACATATGAAATCTTGGAGAGATCTGACTTTTTTTAACCCCTCGAAACAGCCCCTGAGACACCAATTATGGCACTTCCGGTTGGCACAGGAAGCTATAAGTAAACACATGTCTTCATTGACATAGCCACTTACAGAATCCTGAGTTTTAAGTCTTTAAGTTAAGAATTGACTGATCTACACAGGTTTGAATACAGTGATTTTCATAATGACAGGTTATGTTTTTCAAAACACTTTTAGGGTGATTTTAACCACTTCCGGTTGGTCCAGGAAGCTTAGAATCAACACAGGTAGACCTCATAGTGGCCTGATGGACTGTTACAGAAGACAGGTTCATACGGCATTCATAACCCATATAGGCTTCAGGTTGAATTTAGGGGTGCAGGCAATGTATTCCTATGGGGAGAGAAATCAATGCAAACTGTTTGATATAAACACCTTATTTTAACTGTTAAGGGTTAATGCCACACGGTCAAGGTTAGGCTTGCACGGATCGGGAGGACCTTAGGAACATTCCTGTGGTGGAATTGTCCTTCTAAACCTAACGGTTCCGCCGCTGTCACCCAAAAGCAAATGATGTTGTGGTGCAGGCTTCATTTTGGGCCTACTTTTCTAATGGTCGCTGCGCCTAGACCGAGTGAGCTACGGTCAAGCGGGATATCTCGTTGAACTCGGCACGGCCTAGGGATTATGGTAATGCCATTTCCTGCTCTCTGTGTATTTAAGCACCGCACTTTGTCACTCCATCCTTCCTGTGTGTGTGTGAGGGAGCTTTTCTTTGACATCTGTTGGGAGAAATGACTGATTTACAGTTCAGAAGGGTTACCTAGTCACACATATGAAGTTTTGGAGAGATGTGACTTTTTTAACCCTTCGAAACAGACAGTGTGACCCAATTAAAGGCACTTCCGGTTGGCACAGGAAGCTATAGGTAAACACATGTCTTGACTGAGGTAGCCTCTTACAGAATCCTGAGTTTTAAGTCTTTACGTTAAGAATTGACTGATCTACACAGGGTTGAATGCCCTATGTCTATCAAACTGCAGGCAGGGTATGGGTATACACTTTTAGGGTGATTTTAACCACTTCCGGTTGCTTCAGGAAGCTTAGAATCAACACAGGTAGACCTCATAGTGGTTCTGATGGACTGTCACCGAAGACAGGTTCATACGGCATTCATAACCCACATAGGCTTCAGGTTGAATTTAGGGGAGCAGGCAATGTATTCCTATGGGGAGAGATGTCATTGTAATCTGTGAGATCAAAAAACCTGTTTTACTGTTAAGGGTTAATGCCACACGGTCAAGGTTAGGCTTGCACAGATCGGGAGGACCTTAGGAACATTCCTGTGGTGGAATTGTCCTTCTAAACCTAACAGTTCCGCCGCTGTCACCCAAAAGCAAATGATGTTGTGGTGCAGGCTTCATTTTGGGCCTACTTTTCTAATGGTCGCTGCGCCTAGACCGAGCGAGCTACGGTCAAGCGGGATATCTCGTTGAACTCGGCACGTCCTAGGGATTATGGTAATGCCATTTCCTGCTCTCTGTGTCTTTAAGCACCGCACTTTTTCACTCCATCCTTGCTCTGTGTGTGTGAGAGAGCTTTTCTTTGACATCTGTTGGGAGAAATGACTGATTTACAGTTCAGGAGGGTTACCTAGTCACACATATGAAATCTTGGAGAGATCTGACTTTTTTTAACCCCTCGAAACAGCCCCTGAGACACCAATTATGGCACTTCCGGTTGGCACAGGAAGCTATAAGTAAACACATGTCTTCATTGACATAGCCACTTACAGAATCCTGAGTTTTAAGTCTTTAAGTTAAGAATTGACTGATCTACACAGGTTTGAATACAGTGATTTTCATAATGACAGGTTATGTTTTTCAAAACACTTTTAGGGTGATTTTAACCACTTCCGGTTGGTCCAGGAAGCTTAGAATCAACACAGGTAGACCTCATAGTGGCCTGATGGACTGTTACAGAAGACAGGTTCATACGGCATTCATAACCCATATAGGCTTCAGGTTGAATTTAGGGGTGCAGGCAATGTATTCCTATGGGGAGAGAAATCAATGCAAACTGTTTGATATAAACACCTTATTTTAACTGTTAAGGGTTAATGCCACACGGTCAAGGTTAGGCTTGCACGGATCGGGAGGACCTTAGGAACATTCCTGTGGTGGAATTGTCCTTCTAAACCTAACGGTTCCGCCGCTGTCACCCAAAAGCAAATTATGTTGTGGTGCAGGCTTCATTTTGGGCCTACTTTTCTAATGGTCGCTGCGCCTAGACCGAGCGAGCTACGGTCAAGCGGGATATCTCGTTGAACTCGGCACGGCCTAGGGATTATGGTAATGCCATTTCCTGCTCTCTGTGTATTTAAGCACCGCACTTTGTCACTCCATCCTTCCTGTGTGTGTGTGAGGGAGCTTTTCTTTGACATCTGTTGGGAGAAATGACTGATTTACAGTTCAGAAGGGTTACCTAGTCACACATATGAAGTTTTGGAGAGATGTGACTTTTTTAACCCTTCGAAACAGACAGTGTGACCCAATTAAAGGCACTTCCGGTTGGCACAGGAAGCTATAGGTAAACACATGTCTTGACTGAGGTAGCCTCTTACAGAATCCTGAGTTTTAAGTCTTTACGTTAAGAATTGACTGATCTACACAGGGTTGAATGCCCTATGTCTATCAAACTGCAGGCAGGGTATGGGTATACACTTTTAGGGTGATTTTAACCACTTCCGGTTGCTTCAGGAAGCTTAGAATCAACACAGGTAGACCTCATAGTGGTTCTGATGGACTGTCACCGAAGACAGGTTCATACGGCATTCATAACCCACATAGGCTTCAGGTTGAATTTAGGGGAGCAGGCAATGTATTCCTATGGGGAGAGATGTCATTGTAATCTGTGAGATCAAAAAACCTGTTTTACTGTTAAGGGTTAATGCCACACGGTCAAGGTTAGGCTTGCACGGATCGGGAGGACCTTAGGAACATTCCTGTGGTGGAATTGTCCTTCTAAACCTAACGGTTCCGCCGCTGTCACCCAAAAGCAAATGATGTTGTGGTGCAGGCTTCATTTTGGGCCTACTTTTCTAATGGTCGCTGCGCCTAGACCGAGCGAGCTACGGTCAAGCGGGATATCTCGTTGAACTCGGCACGGCCTAGGGATTATGGTAATGCCATTTCCTGCTCTCTGTGTATTTAAGCACCGCACTTTGTCACTCCATCCTTCCTGTGTGTGTGTGAGGGAGCTTTTCTTTGACATCTGTTGGGAGAAATGACTGATTTACAGTTCAGAAGGGTTACCTAGTCACACATATGAAGTTTTGGAGAGATGTGACTTTTTTAACCCTTCGAAACAGACAGTGTGACCCAATTAAAGGCACTTCCGGTTGGCACAGGAAGCTATAGGTAAACACATGTCTTGACTGAGGTAGCCTCTTACAGAATCCTGAGTTTTAAGTCTTTACGTTAAGAATTGACTGATCTACACAGGGTTGAATGCCCTATGTCTATCAAACTGCAGGCAGGGTATGGGTATACACTTTTAGGGTGATTTTAACCACTTCCGGTTGCTTCAGGAAGCTTAGAATCAACACAGGTAGACCTCATAGTGGTTCTGATGGACTGTCACCGAAGACAGGTTCATACGGCATTCATAACCCACATAGGCTTCAGGTTGAATTTAGGGGAGCAGGCAATGTATTCCTATGGGGAGAGATGTCATTGTAATCTGTGAGATCAAAAAACCTGTTTTACTGTTAAGGGTTAATGCCACACGGTCAAGGTTAGGCTTGCACAGATCGGGAGGACCTTAGGAACATTCCTGTGGTGGAATTGTCCTTCTAAACCTAACAGTTCCGCCGCTGTCACCCAAAAGCAAATTATGTTGTGGTGCAGGCTTCATTTTGGGCCTACTTTTCTAATGGTCGCTGCGCCTAGACCGAGCGAGCTACGGTCAAGCGGGATATCTCGTTGAACTCGGCACGGCCTAGGGATTATGGTAATGCCATTTCCTGCTCTCTGTGTCTTTAATCACCGCACTTTTTCACTCCATCCTTGCTGTGTGTGTGTGAGAGAGCTTTTCTTTGACATCTGTTGGGAGAAATGACTGATTTACAGTTCAGGAGGGTTACCTAGTCACACATATGAAATCTTGGAGAGATCTGACTTTTTTAACCCCTCGAAACAGCCCCTGAGACACCAATTATGGCACTTCCGGTTGGCACAGGAAGCTATAAGTAAACACATGTCTTCATTGACATAGCCACTTACAGAATCCTGAGTTTTAAGTCTTTAAGTTAAGAATTGACTGATCTACACAGGTTTGAATACAGTGATTTTCATAATGACAGGTTATGTTTTTCAAAACACTTTTAGGGTGATTTTAACCACTTCCGGTTGGTCCAGGAAGCTTAGAATCAACACAGGTAGACCTCATAGTGGCCTGATGGACTGTTACAGAAGACAAGTTCATACGGCATTCATAACCCATATAGGCTTCAGGTTGAATTTAGGGGTGCAGGCAATGTATTCCTATGGGGAGAGAAATCAATGCAAACTGTTTGATGTAAACACCTTATTTTAACTGTTAAGGGTTAATGCCACACGGTCAAGGTTAGGCTTGCACGGATCGGGAGGACCTTAGGAACATTCCTGTGGTGGAATTGTCCTTCTAAACCTAACGGTTCCGCCGCTGTCACCCAAAAGCAAATGATGTTGTGGTGCAGGCTTCATTTTGGGCCTACTTTTCTAATGGTCGCTGCGCCTAGACCGAGCGAGCTACGGTCAAGCGGGATATCTCGTTGAACTCGGCACGGCCTAGGGATTATGGTAATGCCATTTCCTGCTCTCTGTGTATTTAAGCACCGCACTTTGTCACTCCATCCTTCCTGTGTGTGTGTGAGGGAGCTTTTCTTTGACATCTGTTGGGAGAAATGACTGATTTACAGTTCAGAAGGGTTACCTAGTCACACATATGAAGTTTTGGAGAGATGTGACTTTTTTAACCCTTCGAAACAGACAGTGTGACCCAATTAAAGGCACTTCCGGTTGGCACAGGAAGCTATAGGTAAACACATGTCTTGACTGAGGTAGCCTCTTACAGAATCCTGAGTTTTAAGTCTTTACGTTAAGAATTGACTGATCTACACAGGGTTGAATGCCCTATGTCTATCAAACTGCAGGCAGGGTATGGGTATACACTTTTAGGGTGATTTTAACCACTTCCGGTTGCTTCAGGAAGCTTAGAATCAACACAGGTAGACCTCATAGTGGTTCTGATGGACTATCACCGAAGACAGGTTCATACGGCATTCATAACCCACATAGGCTTCAGGTTGAATTTAGGGGAGCAGGCAATGTATTCCTATGGGGAGAGATGTCATTGAAATCTGTGAGATCAAAAAACCTGTTTTACTGTTAAGGGTTAATGCCACACGGTCAAGGTTAGGCTTGCACAGATCGGGAGGACCTTAGGAACATTCCTGTGGTGGAATTGTCCTTCTAAACCTAACAGTTCCGCCGCTGTCACCCAAAAGCAAATTATGTTGTGGTGCAGGCTTCATTTTGGGCCTACTTTTCTAATGGTCGCTGCGCCTAGACCGAGCGAGCTACGGTCAAGCGGGATATCTCGTTGAACTCGGCACGGCCTAGGGATTATGGTAATGCCATTTCCTGCTCTCTGTGTCTTTAATCACCGCACTTTTTCACTCCATCCTTGCTGTGTGTGTGTGAGAGAGCTTTTCTTTGACATCTGTTGGGAGAAATGACTGATTTACAGTTCAGGAGGGTTACCTAGTCACACATATGAAATCTTGGAGAGATCTGACTTTTTTAACCCCTCGAAACAGCCCCTGAGACACCAATTATGGCACTTCCGGTTGGCACAGGAAGCTATAAGTAAACACATGTCTTCATTGACATAGCCACTTACAGAATCCTGAGTTTTAAGTCTTTAAGTTAAGAATTGACTGATCTACACAGGTTTGAATACAGTGATTTTCATAATGACAGGTTATGTTTTTCAAAACACTTTTAGGGTGATTTTAACCACTTCCGGTTGGTCCAGGAAGCTTAGAATCAACACAGGTAGACCTCATAGTGGCCTGATGGACTGTTACAGAAGACAGGTTCATACGGCATTCATAACCCATATAGGCTTCAGGTTGAATTTAGGGGTGCAGGCAATGTATTCCTATGGGGAGAGAAATCAATGCAAACTGTTTGATGTAAACACCTTATTTTAACTGTTAAGGGTTAATGCCACACGGTCAAGGTTAGGCTTGCACGGATCGGGAGGACCTTAGGAACATTCCTGTGGTGGAATTGTCCTTCTAAACCTAACGGTTCCGCCGCTGTCACCCAAAAGCAAATGATGTTGTGGTGCAGGCTTCATTTTGGGCCTACTTTTCTAATGGTCGCTGCGCCTAGACCGAGCGAGCTACGGTCAAGCGGGATATCTTGTTGAACTCGGCACGGCCTAGGGATTATGGTAATGCCATTTCCTGCTCTCTGTGTCTTTAAGCACAGCACTTTGTCACTCCATCCTTCCTGTGTGTGTGTGAGAGAGCTTTTCTTTGACATCTGTTGGGAGAAATGACTGATTTACAGTTCAGAAGGGTTACCTAGTCACACATATGAAGTTTTGGAGAGATGTGACTTTTTTAACCCTTCGAAACAGACAGTGTGACCCAATTAAAGGCACTTCCGGTTGGCACAGGAAGCTATAGGTAAACACATGTCTTGACTGAGGTAGCCTCTTACAGAATCCTGAGTTTTAAGTCTTTACGTTAAGAATTGACTGATCTACACAGGGTTGAATGCCCTATGTCTATCAAACTGCAGGCAGGGTATGGGTATACACTTTTAGGGTGATTTTAACCACTTCCGGTTGCTTCAGGAAGCTTAGAATCAACACAGGTAGACCTCATAGTGGTTCTGATGGACTGTCACCGAAGACAGGTTCATACGGCATTCATAACCCACATAGGCTTCAGGTTGAATTTAGGGGAGCAGGCAATGTATTCCTATGGGGAGAGATGTCATTGTAATCTGTGAGATCAAAAAACCTGTTTTACTGTTAAGGGTTAATGCCACACGGTCAAGGTTAGGCTTGCACAGATCGGGAGGACCTTAGGAACATTCCTGTGGTGGAATTGTCCTTCTAAACCTAACAGTTCCGCCGCTGTCACCCAAAAGCAAATGATGTTGTGGTGCAGGCTTCATTTTGGGCCTACTTTTCTAATGGTCGCTGCGCCTAGACCGAGCGAGCTACGGTCAAGCGGGATATCTCGTTGAACTCGGCACGGCCTAGGGATTATGGTAATGCCATTTCCTGCTCTCTGTGTATTTAAGCACCGCACTTTGTCACTCCATCCTTCCTGTGTGTGTGTGAGAGAGCTTTTCTTTGACATCTGTTGGGAGAAATGACTGATTTACAGTTCAGAAGGGTTACCTAGTCACACATATGAAGTTTTGGAGAGATGTGACTTTTTTAACCCTTCGAAACAGACAGTGTGACCCAATTAAAGGCACTTCCGGTTGGCACAGGAAGCTATAGGTAAACACATGTCTTGACTGAGGTAGCCTCTTACAGAATCCTGAGTTTTAAGTCTTTACGTTAAGAATTGACTGATCTACACAGGGTTGAATGCCCTATGTCTATCAAACTGCAGGCAGGGTATGGGTATACACTTTTAGGGTGATTTTAACCACTTCCGGTTGCTTCAGGAAGCTTAGAATCAACACAGGTAGACCTCATAGTGGTTCTGATGGACTGTCACCGAAGACAGGTTCATACGGCATTCATAACCCACATAGGCTTCAGGTTGAATTTAGGGGAGCAGGCAATGTATTCCTATGGGGAGAGATGTCATTGTAATCTGTGAGATCAAAAAACCTGTTTTACTGTTAAGGGTTAATGCCACACGGTCAAGGTTAGGCTTGCACAGATCGGGAGGACCTTAGGAACATTCCTGTGGTGGAATTGTCCTTCTAAACCTAACAGTTCCGCCGCTGTCACCCAAAAGCAAATGATGTTGTGGTGCAGGCTTCATTTTGGGCCTACTTTTCTAATGGTCGCTGCGCCTAGACCGAGCGAGCTACGGTCAAGCGGGATATCTCGTTGAACTCGGCACGGCCTAGGGATTATGGTAATGCCATTTCCTGCTCTCTGTGTCTTTAAGCACCGCACTTTTTCACTCCATCCTTGCTGTGTGTGTGTGAGAGAGCTTTTCTTTGACATCTGTTGGGAGAAATGACTGATTTACAGTTCAGGAGGGTTACCTAGTCACACATATGAAATCTTGGAGCGATCAGACTTTTTTAACCCCTCGAAACAGCCCCTGAGACACCAATTATGGCACTTCCGGTTGGCACAGGAAGCTATAAGTAAACACATGTCTTCATTGACATAGCCACTTACAGAATCCTGAGTTTTAAGTCTTTAAGTTAAGAATTGACTGATCTACACAGGTTTGAATACAGTGATTTTCATAATGACAGGTTATGTTTTTCAAAACACTTTTAGGGTGATTTTAACCACTTCCGGTTGGTCCAGGAAGCTTAGAATCAACACAGGTAGACCTCATAGTGGCCTGATGGACTGTTACAGAAGACAGGTTCATACGGCATTCATAACCCATATAGGCTTCAGGTTGAATTTAGGGGTGCAGGCAATGTATTCCTATGGGGAGAGAAATCAATGCAAACTGTTTGATGTAAACACCTTATTTTAACTGTTAAGGGTTAATGCCACACGGTCAAGGTTAGGCTTGCACGGATCGGGAGGACCTTAGGAACATTCCTGTGGTGGAATTGTCCTTCTAAACCTAACGGTTCCGCCGCTGTCACCCAAAAGCAAATGATGTTGTGGTGCAGGCTTCATTTTGGGCCTACTTTTCTAATGGTCGCTGCGCCTAGACCGAGCGAGCTACGGTCAAGCGGGATATCTTGTTGAACTCGGCACGGCCTAGGGATTATGGTAATGCCATTTCCTGCTCTCTGTGTCTTTAAGCACAGCACTTTGTCACTCCATCCTTCCTGTGTGTGTGTGAGAGAGCTTTTCTTTGACATCTGTTGGGAGAAATGACTGATTTACAGTTCAGAAGGGTTACCTAGTCACACATATGAAGTTTTGGAGAGATGTGACTTTTTTAACCCTTCGAAACAGACAGTGTGACCCAATTAAAGGCACTTCCGGTTGGCACAGGAAGCTATAGGTAAACACATGTCTTGACTGAGGTAGCCTCTTACAGAATCCTGAGTTTTAAGTCTTTACGTTAAGAATTGACTGATCTACACAGGGTTGAATGCCCTATGTCTATCAAACTGCAGGCAGGGTATGGGTATACACTTTTAGGGTGATTTTAACCACTTCCGGTTGCTTCAGGAAGCTTAGAATCAACACAGGTAGACCTCATAGTGGTTCTGATGGACTGTCACCGAAGACAGGTTCATACGGCATTCATAACCCACATAGGCTTCAGGTTGAATTTAGGGGAGCAGGCAATGTATTCCTATGGGGAGAGATGTCATTGTAATCTGTGAGATCAAAAAACCTGTTTTACTGTTAAGGGTTAATGCCACACGGTCAAGGTTAGGCTTGCACAGATCGGGAGGACCTTAGGAACATTCCTGTGGTGGAATTGTCCTTCTAAACCTAACAGTTCCGCCGCTGTCACCCAAAAGCAAATGATGTTGTGGTGCAGGCTTCATTTTGGGCCTACTTTTCTAATGGTCGCTGCGCCTAGACCGAGCGAGCTACGGTCAAGCGGGATATCTCGTTGAACTCGGCACGGCCTAGGGATTATGGTAATGCCATTTCCTGCTCTCTGTGTATTTAAGCACCGCACTTTGTCACTCCATCCTTCCTGTGTGTGTGTGAGAGAGCTTTTCTTTGACATCTGTTGGGAGAAATGACTGATTTACAGTTCAGAAGGGTTACCTAGTCACACATATGAAGTTTTGGAGAGATGTGACTTTTTTAACCCTTCGAAACAGACAGTGTGACCCAATTAAAGGCACTTCCGGTTGGCACAGGAAGCTATAGGTAAACACATGTCTTGACTGAGGTAGCCTCTTACAGAATCCTGAGTTTTAAGTCTTTACGTTAAGAATTGACTGATCTACACAGGGTTGAATGCCCTATGTCTATCAAACTGCAGGCAGGGTATGGGTATACACTTTTAGGGTGATTTTAACCACTTCCGGTTGCTTCAGGAAGCTTAGAATCAACACAGGTAGACCTCATAGTGGTTCTGATGGACTGTCACCGAAGACAGGTTCATACGGCATTCATAACCCACATAGGCTTCAGGTTGAATTTAGGGGAGCAGGCAATGTATTCCTATGGGGAGAGATGTCATTGTAATCTGTGAGATCAAAAAACCTGTTTTACTGTTAAGGGTTAATGCCACACGGTCAAGGTTAGGCTTGCACAGATCGGGAGGACCTTAGGAACATTCCTGTGGTGGAATTGTCCTTCTAAACCTAACAGTTCCGCCGCTGTCACCCAAAAGCAAATGATGTTGTGGTGCAGGCTTCATTTTGGGCCTACTTTTCTAATGGTCGCTGCGCCTAGACCGAGCGAGCTACGGTCAAGCGGGATATCTCGTTGAACTCGGCACGGCCTAGGGATTATGGTAATGCCATTTCCTGCTCTCTGTGTCTTTAAGCACCGCACTTTTTCACTCCATCCTTGCTGTGTGTGTGTGAGAGAGCTTTTCTTTGACATCTGTTGGGAGAAATGACTGATTTACAGTTCAGGAGGGTTACCTAGTCACACATATGAAATCTTGGAGCGATCAGACTTTTTTAACCCCTCGAAACAGCCCCTGAGACACCAATTATGGCACTTCCGGTTGGCACAGGAAGCTATAAGTAAACACATGTCTTCATTGACATAGCCACTTACAGAATCCTGAGTTTTAAGTCTTTAAGTTAAGAATTGACTGATCTACACAGGTTTGAATACAGTGATTTTCATAATGACAGGTTATGTTTTTCAAAACACTTTTAGGGTGATTTTAACCACTTCCGGTTGGTCCAGGAAGCTTAGAATCAACACAGGTAGACCTCATAGTGGCCTGATGGACTGTTACAGAAGACAGGTTCATACGGCATTCATAACCCATATAGGCTTCAGGTTGAATTTAGGGGTGCAGGCAATGTATTCCTATGGGGAGAGAAATCAATGCAAACTGTTTGATGTAAACACCTTATTTTAACTGTTAAGGGTTAATGCCACACGGTCAAGGTTAGGCTTGCACGGATCGGGAGGACCTTAGGAACATTCCTGTGGTGGAATTGTCCTTCTAAACCTAACGGTTCCGCCGCTGTCACCCAAAAGCAAATGATGTTGTGGTGCAGGCTTCATTTTGGGCCTACTTTTCTAATGGTCGCTGCGCCTAGACCGAGCGAGCTACGGTCAAGCGGGATATCTTGTTGAACTCGGCACGGCCTAGGGATTATGGTAATGCCATTTCCTGCTCTCTGTGTCTTTAAGCACAGCACTTTGTCACTCCATCCTTCCTGTGTGTGTGTGAGAGAGCTTTTCTTTGACATCTGTTGGGAGAAATGACTGATTTACAGTTCAGAAGGGTTACCTAGTCACACATATGAAGTTTTGGAGAGATGTGACTTTTTTAACCCTTCGAAACAGACAGTGTGACCCAATTAAAGGCACTTCCGGTTGGCACAGGAAGCTATAGGTAAACACATGTCTTGACTGAGGTAGCCTCTTACAGAATCCTGAGTTTTAAGTCTTTACGTTAAGAATTGACTGATCTACACAGGGTTGAATGCCCTATGTCTATCAAACTGCAGGCAGGGTATGGGTATACACTTTTAGGGTGATTTTAACCACTTCCGGTTGCTTCAGGAAGCTTAGAATCAACACAGGTAGACCTCATAGTGGTTCTGATGGACTGTCACCGAAGACAGGTTCATACGGCATTCATAACCCACATAGGCTTCAGGTTGAATTTAGGGGAGCAGGCAATGTATTCCTATGGGGAGAGATGTCATTGTAATCTGTGAGATCAAAAAACCTGTTTTACTGTTAAGGGTTAATGCCACACGGTCAAGGTTAGGCTTGCACAGATCGGGAGGACCTTAGGAACATTCCTGTGGTGGAATTGTCCTTCTAAACCTAACAGTTCCGCCGCTGTCACCCAAAAGCAAATGATGTTGTGGTGCAGGCTTCATTTTGGGCCTACTTTTCTAATGGTCGCTGCGCCTAGACCGAGCGAGCTACGGTCAAGCGGGATATCTCGTTGAACTCGGCACGGCCTAGGGATTATGGTAATGCCATTTCCTGCTCTCTGTGTATTTAAGCACCGCACTTTGTCACTCCATCCTTCCTGTGTGTGTGTGAGAGAGCTTTTCTTTGACATCTGTTGGGAGAAATGACTGATTTACAGTTCAGAAGGGTTACCTAGTCACACATATGAAGTTTTGGAGAGATGTGACTTTTTTAACCCTTCGAAACAGACAGTGTGACCCAATTAAAGGCACTTCCGGTTGGCACAGGAAGCTATAGGTAAACACATGTCTTGACTGAGGTAGCCTCTTACAGAATCCTGAGTTTTAAGTCTTTACGTTAAGAATTGACTGATCTACACAGGGTTGAATGCCCTATGTCTATCAAACTGCAGGCAGGGTATGGGTATACACTTTTAGGGTGATTTTAACCACTTCCGGTTGCTTCAGGAAGCTTAGAATCAACACAGGTAGACCTCATAGTGGTTCTGATGGACTGTCACCGAAGACAGGTTCATACGGCATTCATAACCCACATAGGCTTCAGGTTGAATTTAGGGGAGCAGGCAATGTATTCCTATGGGGAGAGATGTCATTGTAATCTGTGAGATCAAAAAACCTGTTTTACTGTTAAGGGTTAATGCCACACGGTCAAGGTTAGGCTTGCACAGATCGGGAGGACCTTAGGAACATTCCTGTGGTGGAATTGTCCTTCTAAACCTAACAGTTCCGCCGCTGTCACCCAAAAGCAAATGATGTTGTGGTGCAGGCTTCATTTTGGGCCTACTTTTCTAATGGTCGCTGCGCCTAGACCGAGCGAGCTACGGTCAAGCGGGATATCTCGTTGAACTCGGCACGGCCTAGGGATTATGGTAATGCCATTTCCTGCTCTCTGTGTCTTTAAGCACCGCACTTTTTCACTCCATCCTTGCTGTGTGTGTGTGAGAGAGCTTTTCTTTGACATCTGTTGGGAGAAATGACTGATTTACAGTTCAGGAGGGTTACCTAGTCACACATATGAAATCTTGGAGCGATCAGACTTTTTTAACCCCTCGAAACAGCCCCTGAGACACCAATTATGGCACTTCCGGTTGGCACAGGAAGCTATAAGTAAACACATGTCTTCATTGACATAGCCACTTACAGAATCCTGAGTTTTAAGTCTTTAAGTTAAGAATTGACTGATCTACACAGGTTTGAATACAGTGATTTTCATAATGACAGGTTATGTTTTTCAAAACACTTTTAGGGTGATTTTAACCACTTCCGGTTGGTCCAGGAAGCTTAGAATCAACACAGGTAGACCTCATAGTGGCCTGATGGACTGTTACAGAAGACAGGTTCATACGGCATTCATAACCCATATAGGCTTCAGGTTGAATTTAGGGGTGCAGGCAATGTATTCCTATGGGGAGAGAAATCAATGCAAACTGTTTGATATAAACACCTTATTTTAACTGTTAAGGATTAATGCCACACGGTCAAGGTTAGGCTTGCACGGATCGGGAGGACCTTAGGAACATTCCTGTGGTGGAATTGTCCTTCTAAACCTAACGGTTCCGCCGCTGTCACCCAAAAGCAAATGATGTTGTGGTGCAGGCTTCATTTTGGGCCTACTTTTCTAATGGTCGCTGCGCCTAGACCGAGCGAGCTACGGTCAAGCGGGATATCTCGTTGAACTCGGCACGGCCTAGGGATTATGGTAATGCCATTTCCTGCTCTCTGTGTATTTAAGCACCGCACTTTGTCACTCCATCCTTCCTGTGTGTGTGTGAGAGAGCTTTTCTTTGACATCTGTTGGGAGAAATGACTGATTTACAGTTCAGAAGGGTTACCTAGTCACACATATGAAGTTTTGGAGAGATGTGACTTTTTTAACCCTTCGAAACAGACAGTGTGACCCAATTAAAGGCACTTCCGGTTGGCACAGGAAGCTATAGGTAAACACATGTCTTGACTGAGGTAGCCTCTTACAGAATCCTGAGTTTTAAGTCTTTACGTTAAGAATTGACTGATCTACACAGGGTTGAATGCCCTATGTCTATCAAACTGCAGGCAGGGTATGGGTATACACTTTTAGGGTGATTTTAACCACTTCCGGTTGCTTCAGGAAGCTTAGAATCAACACAGGTAGACCTCATAGTGGTTCTGATGGACTGTCACCGAAGACAGGTTCATACGGCATTCATAACCCACATAGGCTTCAGGTTGAATTTAGGGGAGCAGGCAATGTATTCCTATGGGGAGAGATGTCATTGTAATCTGTGAGATCAAAAAACCTGTTTTACTGTTAAGGGTTAATGCCACACGGTCAAGGTTAGGCTTGCACAGATCGGGAGGACCTTAGGAACATTCCTGTGGTGGAATTGTCCTTCTAAACCTAACAGTTCCGCCGCTGTCACCCAAAAGCAAATGATGTTGTGGTGCAGGCTTCATTTTGGGCCTACTTTTCTAATGGTCGCTGCGCCTAGACCGAGCGAGCTACGGTCAAGCGGGATATCTCGTTGAACTCGGCACGGCCTAGGGATTATGGTAATGCCATTTCCTGCTCTCTGTGTATTTAAGCACCGCACTTTGTCACTCCATCCTTCCTGTGTGTGTGTGAGAGAGCTTTTCTTTGACATCTGTTGGGAGAAATGACTGATTTACAGTTCAGAAGGGTTACCTAGTCACACATATGAAGTTTTGGAGAGATGTGACTTTTTTAACCCTTCGAAACAGACAGTGTGACCCAATTAAAGGCACTTCCGGTTGGCACAGGAAGCTATAGGTAAACACATGTCTTGACTGAGGTAGCCTCTTACAGAATCCTGAGTTTTAAGTCTTTACGTTAAGAATTGACTGATCTACACAGGGTTGAATGCCCTATGTCTATCAAACTGCAGGCAGGGTATGGGTATACACTTTTAGGGTGATTTTAACCACTTCCGGTTGCTTCAGGAAGCTTAGAATCAACACAGGTAGACCTCATAGTGGTTCTGATGGACTGTCACCGAAGACAGGTTCATACGGCATTCATAACCCACATAGGCTTCAGGTTGAATTTAGGGGAGCAGGCAATGTATTCCTATGGGGAGAGATGTCATTGTAATCTGTGAGATCAAAAAACCTGTTTTACTGTTAAGGGTTAATGCCACACGGTCAAGGTTAGGCTTGCACAGATCGGGAGGACCTTAGGAACATTCCTGTGGTGGAATTGTCCTTCTAAACCTAACAGTTCCGCCGCTGTCACCCAAAAGCAAATGATGTTGTGGTGCAGGCTTCATTTTGGGCCTACTTTTCTAATGGTCGCTGCGCCTAGACCGAGCGAGCTACGGTCAAGCGGGATATCTCGTTGAACTCGGCACGGCCTAGGGATTATGGTAATGCCATTTCCTGCTCTCTGTGTCTTTAAGCACCGCACTTTTTCACTCCATCCTTGCTGTGTGTGTGTGAGAGAGCTTTTCTTTGACATCTGTTGGGAGAAATGACTGATTTACAGTTCAGGAGGGTTACCTAGTCACACATATGAAATCTTGGAGCGATCAGACTTTTTTAACCCCTCGAAACAGCCCCTGAGACACCAATTATGGCACTTCCGGTTGGCACAGGAAGCTATAAGTAAACACATGTCTTCATTGACATAGCCACTTACAGAATCCTGAGTTTTAAGTCTTTAAGTTAAGAATTGACTGATCTACACAGGTTTGAATACAGTGATTTTCATAATGACAGGTTATGTTTTTCAAAACACTTTTAGGGTGATTTTAACCACTTCCGGTTGGTCCAGGAAGCTTAGAATCAACACAGGTAGACCTCATAGTGGCCTGATGGACTGTTACAGAAGACAGGTTCATACGGCATTCATAACCCATATAGGCTTCAGGTTGAATTTAGGGGTGCAGGCAATGTATTCCTATGGGGAGAGAAATCAATGCAAACTGTTTGATATAAACACCTTATTTTAACTGTTAAGGGTTAATGCCACACGGTCAAGGTTAGGCTTGCACGGATCGGGAGGACCTTAGGAACATTCCTGTGGTGGAATTGTCCTTCTAAACCTAACGGTTCCGCCGCTGTCACCCAAAAGCAAATGATGTTGTGGTGCAGGCTTCATTTTGGGCCTACTTTTCTAATGGTCGCTGCGCCTAGACCGAGCGAGCTACGGTCAAGCGGGATATCTCGTTGAACTCGGCACGGCCTAGGGATTATGGTAATGCCATTTCCTGCTCTCTGTGTATTTAAGCACCGCACTTTGTCACTCCATCCTTCCTGTGTGTGTGTGAGAGAGCTTTTCTTTGACATCTGTTGGGAGAAATGACTGATTTACAGTTCAGAAGGGTTACCTAGTCACACATATGAAGTTTTGGAGAGATGTGACTTTTTTAACCCTTCGAAACAGACAGTGTGACCCAATTAAAGGCACTTCCGGTTGGCACAGGAAGCTATAGGTAAACACATGTCTTGACTGAGGTAGCCTCTTACAGAATCCTGAGTTTTAAGTCTTTACGTTAAGAATTGACTGATCTACACAGGGTTGAATGCCCTATGTCTATCAAACTGCAGGCAGGGTATGGGTATACACTTTTAGGGTGATTTTAACCACTTCCGGTTGCTTCAGGAAGCTTAGAATCAACACAGGTAGACCTCATAGTGGTTCTGATGGACTGTCACCGAAGACAGGTTCATACGGCATTCATAACCCACATAGGCTTCAGGTTGAATTTAGGGGAGCAGGCAATGTATTCCTATGGGGAGAGATGTCATTGTAATCTGTGAGATCAAAAAACCTGTTTTACTGTTAAGGGTTAATGCCACACGGTCAAGGTTAGGCTTGCACAGATCGGGAGGACCTTAGGAACATTCCTGTGGTGGAATTGTCCTTCTAAACCTAACAGTTCCGCCGCTGTCACCCAAAAGCAAATGATGTTGTGGTGCAGGCTTCATTTTGGGCCTACTTTTCTAATGGTCGCTGCGCCTAGACCGAGCGAGCTACGGTCAAGCGGGATATCTCGTTGAACTCGGCACGGCCTAGGGATTATGGTAATGCCATTTCCTGCTCTCTGTGTCTTTAAGCACCGCACTTTTTCACTCCATCCTTGCTGTGTGTGTGTGAGAGAGCTTTTCTTTGACATCTGTTGGGAGAAATGACTGATTTACAGTTCAGGAGGGTTACCTAGTCACACATATGAAATCTTGGAGCGATCAGACTTTTTTAACCCCTCGAAACAGCCCCTGAGACACCAATTATGGCACTTCCGGTTGGCACAGGAAGCTATAAGTAAACACATGTCTTCATTGACATAGCCACTTACAGAATCCTGAGTTTTAAGTCTTTAAGTTAAGAATTGACTGATCTACACAGGTTTGAATACAGTGATTTTCATAATGACAGGTTATGTTTTTCAAAACACTTTTAGGGTGATTTTAACCACTTCCGGTTGGTCCAGGAAGCTTAGAATCAACACAGGTAGACCTCATAGTGGCCTGATGGACTGTTACAGAAGACAGGTTCATACGGCATTCATAACCCATATAGGCTTCAGGTTGAATTTAGGGGTGCAGGCAATGTATTCCTATGGGGAGAGAAATCAATGCAAACTGTTTGATGTAAACACCTTATTTTAACTGTTAAGGGTTAATGCCACACGGTCAAGGTTAGGCTTGCACGGATCGGGAGGACCTTAGGAACATTCCTGTGGTGGAATTGTCCTTCTAAACCTAACAGTTCCGCCGCTGTCACCCAAAAGCAAATGATGTTGTGGTGCAGGCTTCATTTTGGGCCTACTTTTCTAATGGTCGCTGCGCCTAGACCGAGCGAGCTACGGTCAAGCGGGATATCTCGTTGAACTCGGCACGGCCTAGGGATTATGGTAATGCCATTTCCTGCTCTCTGTGTATTTAAGCACCGCACTTTGTCACTCCATCCTTCCTGTGTGTGTGTGAGGGAGCTTTTCTTTGACATCTGTTGGGAGAAATGACTGATTTACAGTTCAGAAGGGTTACCTAGTCACACATATGAAGTTTTGGAGAGATGTGACTTTTTTAACCCTTCGAAACAGACAGTGTGACCCAATTAAAGGCACTTCCGGTTGGCACAGGAAGCTATAGGTAAACACATGTCTTGACTGAGGTAGCCTCTTACAGAATCCTGAGTTTTAAGTCTTTACGTTAAGAATTGACTGATCTACACAGGGTTGAATGCCCTATGTCTATCAAACTGCAGGCAGGGTATGGGTATACAATTTAGGGTGATTTTAACCACTTCCGGTTGCTTCAGGAAGCTTAGAATCAACACAGGTAGACCTCATAGTGGTCTGATGGACTGTCATAGAAGACAGGTTCATAAGGCATTCATAACCCACATAGGCTTCAGGTTGAATTTAGGGGAGCAGGCAATGTATTCCTATGGGGAGAGATGTCATTGTAATCTGTGAGATCAAAAAACCTGTTTTACTGTTAAGGGTTAATGCCACACGGTCAAGGTTAGGCTTGCACAGATCGGGAGGACCTTAGGAACATTCCTGTGGTGGAATTGTCCTTCTAAACCTAACAGTTCCGCCGCTGTCACCCAAAAGCAAATGATGTTGTGGTGCAGGCTTCATTTTGGGCCTACTTTTCTAATGGTCGCTGCGCCTAGACCGAGCGAGCTACGGTCAAGCGGGATATCTCGTTGAACTCGGCACGGCCTAGGGATTATGGTAATGCCATTTCCTGCTCTCTGTGTCTTTAAGCACCGCACTTTTTCACTCCATCCTTGCTGTGTGTGTGTGAGAGAGCTTTTCTTTGACATCTGTTGGGAGAAATGACTGATTTACAGTTCAGGAGGGTTACCTAGTCACACATATGAAATCTTGGAGAGATCAGACTTTTTTAACCCCTCGAAACAGCCCCTGAGACACCAATTATGGCACTTCCGGTTGGCACAGGAAGCTATAAGTAAACACATGTCTTCATTGATATAGCCACTTACAGAATCCTGAGTTTTAAGTCTTTAAGTTAAGAATTGACTGATCTACACAGGTTTGAATACAGTGATTTTCATAATGACAGGTTATGTTTTTCAAAACACTTTTAGGGTGATTTTAACCACTTCCGGTTGGTCCAGGAAGCTTAGAATCAACACAGGTAGACCTCATAGTGGCCTGATGGACTGTTACAGAAGACAGGTTCATACGGCATTCATAACCCATATAGGCTTCAGGTTGAATTTAGGGGTGCAGGCAATGTATTCCTATGGGGAGAGAAATCAATGCAAACTGTTTGATATAAACACCTTATTTTAACTGTTAAGGGTTAATGCCACACGGTCAAGGTTAGGCTTGCACGGATCGGGAGGACCTTAGGAACATTCCTGTGGTGGAATTGTCCTTCTAAACCTAACGGTTCCGCCGCTGTCACCCAAAAGCAAATGATGTTGTGGTGCAGGCTTCATTTTGGGCCTACTTTTCTAATGGTCGCTGCGCCTAGACCGAGCGAGCTACGGTCAAGCGGGATATCTCGTTGAACTCGGCACGGCCTAGGGATTATGGTAATGCCATTTCCTGCTCTCTGTGTATTTAAGCACCGCACTTTGTCACTCCATCCTTCCTGTGTGTGTGTGAGGGAGCTTTTCTTTGACATCTGTTGGGAGAAATGACTGATTTACAGTTCAGAAGGGTTACCTAGTCACACATATGAAGTTTTGGAGAGATGTGACTTTTTTAACCCTTCGAAACAGACAGTGTGACCCAATTAAAGGCACTTCCGGTTGGCACAGGAAGCTATAGGTAAACACATGTCTTGACTGAGGTAGCCTCTTACAGAATCCTGAGTTTTAAGTCTTTACGTTAAGAATTGACTGATCTACACAGGGTTGAATGCCCTATGTCTATCAAACTGCAGGCAGGGTATGGGTATACACTTTTAGGGTGATTTTAACCACTTCCGGTTGCTTCAGGAAGCTTAGAATCAACACAGGTAGACCTCATAGTGGTCTGATGGACTGTCATAGAAGACAGGTTCATAAGGCATTCATAACCCACATTGGCTTCAGGTTGAATTTAGGGGAGCAGGCAATGTATTCCTATGGGGAGAGATGTCATTGTAATCTGTGAGATCAAAAAACCTGTTTTACTGTTAAGGGTTAATGCCACACGGTCAAGGTTAGGCTTGCACAGATCGGGAGGACCTTAGGAACATTCCTGTGGTGGAATTGTCCTTCTAAACCTAACAGTTCCGCCGCTGTCACCCAAAAGCAAATGATGTTGTGGTGCAGGCTTCATTTTGGGCCTACTTTTCTAATGGTCGCTGCGCCTAGACCGAGCGAGCTACGGTCAAGCGGGATATCTCGTTGAACTCGGCACGGCCTAGGGATTATGGTAATGCCATTTCCTGCTCTCTGTGTCTTTAAGCACCGCACTTTTTCACTCCATCCTTGCTGTGTGTGTGTGAGAGAGCTTTTCTTTGACATCTGTTGGGAGAAATGACTGATTTACAGTTCAGGAGGGTTACCTAGTCACACATATGAAATCTTGGAGAGATCAGACTTTTTTAACCCCTCGAAACAGCCCCTGAGACACCAATTATGGCACTTCCGGTTGGCACAGGAAGCTATAAGTAAACACATGTCTTCATTGATATAGCCACTTACAGAATCCTGAGTTTTAAGTCTTTAAGTTAAGAATTGACTGATCTACACAGGTTTGAATACAGTGATTTTCATAATGACAGGTTATGTTTTTCAAAACACTTTTAGGGTGATTTTAACCACTTCCGGTTGGTCCAGGAAGCTTAGAATCAACACAGGTAGACCTCATAGTGGCCTGATGGACTGTTACAGAAGACAGGTTCATACGGCATTCATAACCCATATAGGCTTCAGGTTGAATTTAGGGGTGCAGGCAATGTATTCCTATGGGGAGAGAAATCAATGCAAACTGTTTGATATAAACACCTTATTTTAACTGTTAAGGGTTAATGCCACACGGTCAAGGTTAGGCTTGCACGGATCGGGAGGACCTTAGGAACATTCCTGTGGTGGAATTGTCCTTCTAAACCTAACGGTTCCGCCGCTGTCACCCAAAAGCAAATGATGTTGTGGTGCAGGCTTCATTTTGGGCCTACTTTTCTAATGGTCGCTGCGCCTAGACCGAGCGAGCTACGGTCAAGCGGGATATCTCGTTGAACTCGGCACGGCCTAGGGATTATGGTAATGCCATTTCCTGCTCTCTGTGTATTTAAGCACCGCACTTTGTCACTCCATCCTTCCTGTGTGTGTGTGAGGGAGCTTTTCTTTGACATCTGTTGGGAGAAATGACTGATTTACAGTTCAGAAGGGTTACCTAGTCACACATATGAAGTTTTGGAGAGATGTGACTTTTTTAACCCTTCGAAACAGACAGTGTGACCCAATTAAAGGCACTTCCGGTTGGCACAGGAAGCTATAGGTAAACACATGTCTTGACTGAGGTAGCCTCTTACAGAATCCTGAGTTTTAAGTCTTTACGTTAAGAATTGACTGATCTACACAGGGTTGAATGCCCTATGTCTATCAAACTGCAGGCAGGGTATGGGTATACACTTTTAGGGTGATTTTAACCACTTCCGGTTGCTTCAGGAAGCTTAGAATCAACACAGGTAGACCTCATAGTGGTTCTGATGGACTGTCACCGAAGACAGGTTCATACGGCATTCATAACCCACATAGGCTTCAGGTTGAATTTAGGGGAGCAGGCAATGTATTCCTATGGGGAGAGATGTCATTGTAATCTGTGAGATCAAAAAACCTGTTTTACTGTTAAGGGTTAATGCCACACGGTCAAGGTTAGGCTTGCACAGATCGGGAGGACCTTAGGAACATTCCTGTGGTGGAATTGTCCTTCTAAACCTAACAGTTCCGCCGCTGTCACCCAAAAGCAAATGATGTTGTGGTGCAGGCTTCATTTTGGGCCTACTTTTCTAATGGTCGCTGCGCCTAGACCGAGCGAGCTACGGTCAAGCGGGATATCTCGTTGAACTCGGCACGGCCTAGGGATTATGGTAATGCCATTTCCTGCTCTCTGTGTCTTTAAGCACCGCACTTTTTCACTCCATCCTTGCTGTGTGTGTGTGAGAGAGCTTTTCTTTGACATCTGTTGGGAGAAATGACTGATTTACAGTTCAGGAGGGTTACCTAGTCACACATATGAAATCTTGGAGCGATCAGACTTTTTTAACCCCTCGAAACAGCCCCTGAGACACCAATTATGGCACTTCCGGTTGGCACAGGAAGCTATAAGTAAACACATGTCTTCATTGACATAGCCACTTACAGAATCCTGAGTTTTAAGTCTTTAAGTTAAGAATTGACTGATCTACACAGGTTTGAATACAGTGATTTTCATAATGACAGGTTATGTTTTTCAAAACACTTTTAGGGTGATTTTAACCACTTCCGGTTGGTCCAGGAAGCTTAGAATCAACACAGGTAGACCTCATAGTGGCCTGATGGACTGTTACAGAAGACAGGTTCATACGGCATTCATAACCCATATAGGCTTCAGGTTGAATTTAGGGGTGCAGGCAATGTATTCCTATGGGGAGAGAAATCAATGCAAACTGTTTGATATAAACACCTTATTTTAACTGTTAAGGGTTAATGCCACACGGTCAAGGTTAGGCTTGCACGGATCGGGAGGACCTTAGGAACATTCCTGTGGTGGAATTGTCCTTCTAAACCTAACGGTTCCGCCGCTGTCACCCAAAAGCAAATGATGTTGTGGTGCAGGCTTCATTTTGGGCCTACTTTTCTAATGGTCGCTGCGCCTAGACCGAGCGAGCTACGGTCAAGCGGGATATCTCGTTGAACTCGGCACGGCCTAGGGATTATGGTAATGCCATTTCCTGCTCTCTGTGTATTTAAGCACCGCACTTTGTCACTCCATCCTTCCTGTGTGTGTGTGAGGGAGCTTTTCTTTGACATCTGTTGGGAGAAATGACTGATTTACAGTTCAGAAGGGTTACCTAGTCACACATATGAAGTTTTGGAGAGATGTGACTTTTTTAACCCTTCGAAACAGACAGTGTGACCCAATTAAAGGCACTTCCGGTTGGCACAGGAAGCTATAGGTAAACACATGTCTTGACTGAGGTAGCCTCTTACAGAATCCTGAGTTTTAAGTCTTTACGTTAAGAATTGACTGATCTACACAGGGTTGAATGCCCTATGTCTATCAAACTGCAGGCAGGGTATGGGTATACACTTTTAGGGTGATTTTAACCACTTCCGGTTGCTTCAGGAAGCTTAGAATCAACACAGGTAGACCTCATAGTGGTTCTGATGGACTGTCACCGAAGACAGGTTCATACGGCATTCATAACCCACATAGGCTTCAGGTTGAATTTAGGGGAGCAGGCAATGTATTCCTATGGGGAGAGATGTCATTGTAATCTGTGAGATCAAAAAACCTGTTTTACTGTTAAGGGTTAATGCCACACGGTCAAGGTTAGGCTTGCACAGATCGGGAGGACCTTAGGAACATTCCTGTGGTGGAATTGTCCTTCTAAACCTAACAGTTCCGCCGCTGTCACCCAAAAGCAAATGATGTTGTGGTGCAGGCTTCATTTTGGGCCTACTTTTCTAATGGTCGCTGCGCCTAGACCGAGCGAGCTACGGTCAAGCGGGATATCTCGTTGAACTCGGCACGGCCTAGGGATTATGGTAATGCCATTTCCTGCTCTCTGTGTCTTTAAGCACCGCACTTTTTCACTCCATCCTTGCTGTGTGTGTGTGAGAGAGCTTTTCTTTGACATCTGTTGGGAGAAATGACTGATTTACAGTTCAGGAGGGTTACCTAGTCACACATATGAAATCTTGGAGCGATCAGACTTTTTTAACCCCTCGAAACAGCCCCTGAGACACCAATTATGGCACTTCCGGTTGGCACAGGAAGCTATAAGTAAACACATGTCTTCATTGACATAGCCACTTACAGAATCCTGAGTTTTAAGTCTTTAAGTTAAGAATTGACTGATCTACACAGGTTTGAATACAGTGATTTTCATAATGACAGGTTATGTTTTTCAAAACACTTTTAGGGTGATTTTAACCACTTCCGGTTGGTCCAGGAAGCTTAGAATCAACACAGGTAGACCTCATAGTGGCCTGATGGACTGTTACAGAAGACAGGTTCATACGGCATTCATAACCCATATAGGCTTCAGGTTGAATTTAGGGGTGCAGGCAATGTATTCCTATGGGGAGAGAAATCAATGCAAACTGTTTGATATAAACACCTTATTTTAACTGTTAAGGGTTAATGCCACACGGTCAAGGTTAGGCTTGCACGGATCGGGAGGACCTTAGGAACATTCCTGTGGTGGAATTGTCCTTCTAAACCTAACGGTTCCGCCGCTGTCACCCAAAAGCAAATGATGTTGTGGTGCAGGCTTCATTTTGGGCCTACTTTTCTAATGGTCGCTGCGCCTAGACCGAGCGAGCTACGGTCAAGCGGGATATCTCGTTGAACTCGGCACGGCCTAGGGATTATGGTAATGCCATTTCCTGCTCTCTGTGTATTTAAGCACCGCACTTTGTCACTCCATCCTTCCTGTGTGTGTGTGAGGGAGCTTTTCTTTGACATCTGTTGGGAGAAATGACTGATTTACAGTTCAGAAGGGTTACCTAGTCACACATATGAAGTTTTGGAGAGATGTGACTTTTTTAACCCTTCGAAACAGACAGTGTGACCCAATTAAAGGCACTTCCGGTTGGCACAGGAAGCTATAGGTAAACACATGTCTTGACTGAGGTAGCCTCTTACAGAATCCTGAGTTTTAAGTCTTTACGTTAAGAATTGACTGATCTACACAGGGTTGAATGCCCTATGTCTATCAAACTGCAGGCAGGGTATGGGTATACACTTTTAGGGTGATTTTAACCACTTCCGGTTGCTTCAGGAAGCTTAGAATCAACACAGGTAGACCTCATAGTGGTCTGATGGACTGTCATAGAAGACAGGTTCATAAGGCATTCATAACCCACATAGGCTTCAGGTTGAATTTAGGGGTGCAGGCAATGTATTCCTATGGGGAGAGAAATCAATGCAAACTGTTTGATGTAAACACCTTCTTTTAACTGTTAAGGGTTAATGCCACACGGTCAAGGTTAGGCTTGCACGGATCGGGAGGACCTTAGGAACATTCCTGTGGTGGAATTGTCCTTCTAAACCTAACGGTTCCGCCGCTGTCACCCAAAAGCAAATGATGTTGTGGTGCAGGCTTCATTTTGGGCCTACTTTTCTAATGGTCGCTGCGCCTAGACCGAGCGAGCTACGGTCAAGCGGGATATCTCGTTGAACTCGGCACGGCCTAAGGATTATGGTAATGCCATTGCCTGCTCTCTGTGTATTTAAGCACCGCACTTTGTCACTCCATCCTTCCTGTGTGTGTGTGAGGGAGCTTTTCTTTGACATCTGTTGGGAGAAATGACTGATTTACAGTTCAGAAGGGTTACCTAGTCACACATATGAAGTTTTGGAGAGATGTGACTTTTTTAACCCTTCGAAACAGACAGTGTGACCCAATTAAAGGCACTTCCGGTTGGCACAGGAAGCTATAGGTAAACACATGTCTTGACTGAGGTAGCCTCTTACAGAATCCTGAGTTTTAAGTCTTTACGTTAAGAATTGACTGATCTACACAGGGTTGAATGCCCTATGTCTATCAAACTGCAGGCAGGGTATGGGTATACACTTTTAGGGTGATTTTAACCACTTCCGGTTGCTTCAGGAAGCTTAGAATCAACACAGGTAGACCTCATAGTGGTTCTGATGGACTGTCACCGAAGACAGGTTCATACGGTATTCATAACCCACATAGGCTTCAGGTTGAATTTAGGGGAGCAGGCAATGTATTCCTATGGGGAGAGATGTCATTGTAATCTGTGAGATCAAAAAACCTGTTTTACTGTTAAGGGTTAATGCCACACGGTCAAGGTTAGGCTTGCACAGATCGGGAGGACCTTAGGAACATTCCTGTGGTGGAATTGTCCTTCTAAACCTAACAGTTCCGCCGCTGTCACCCAAAAGCAAATGATGTTGTGGTGCAGGCTTCATTTTGGGCCTACTTTTCTAATGGTCGCTGCGCCTAGACCGAGCGAGCTACGGTCAAGCGGGATATCTCGTTGAACTCGGCACGGCCTAGGGATTATGGTAATGCCATTTCCTGCTCTCTGTGTCTTTAAGCACCGCACTTTTTCACTCCATCCTTGCTGTGTGTGTGTGAGAGAGCTTTTCTTTGACATCTGTTGGGAGAAATGACTGATTTACAGTTCAGGAGGGTTACCTAGTCACACATATGAAATCTTGGAGAGATCAGACTTTTTTAACCCCTCGAAACAGCCCCTGAGACACCAATTATGGCACTTCCGGTTGGCACAGGAAGCTATAAGTAAACACATGTCTTCATTGACATAGCCACTTACAGAATCCTGAGTTTTAAGTCTTTAAGTTAAGAATTGACTGATCTACACAGGTTTGAATACAGTGATTTTCATAATGACAGGTTATGTTTTTCAAAACACTTTTAGGGTGATTTTAACCACTTCCGGTTGGTCCAGGAAGCTTAGAATCAACACAGGTAGACCTCATAGTGGCCTGATGGACTGTTACAGAAGACAGGTTCATACGGCATTCATAACCCATATAGGCTTCAGGTTGAATTTAGGGGTGCAGGCAATGTATTCCTATGGGGAGAGAAATCAATGCAAACTGTTTGATATAAACACCTTATTTTAACTGTTAAGGGTTAATGCCACACGGTCAAGGTTAGGCTTGCACGGATCGGGAGGACCTTAGGAACATTCCTGTGGTGGAATTGTCCTTCTAAACCTAACGGTTCCGCCGCTGTCACCCAAAAGCAAATGATGTTGTGGTGCAGGCTTCATTTTGGGCCTACTTTTCTAATGGTCGCTGCGCCTAGACCGAGCGAGCTACGGTCAAGCGGGATATCTCGTTGAACTCGGCACGGCCTAGGGATTATGGTAATGCCATTTCCTGCTCTCTGTGTATTTAAGCACCGCACTTTGTCACTCCATCCTTCCTGTGTGTGTGTGAGGGAGCTTTTCTTTGACATCTGTTGGGAGAAATGACTGATTTACAGTTCAGAAGGGTTACCTAGTCACACATATGAAGTTTTGGAGAGATGTGACTTTTTTAACCCTTCGAAACAGACAGTGTGACCCAATTAAAGGCACTTCCGGTTGGCACAGGAAGCTATAGGTAAACACATGTCTTGACTGAGGTAGCCTCTTACAGAATCCTGAGTTTTAAGTCTTTACGTTAAGAATTGACTGATCTACACAGGGTTGAATGCCCTATGTCTATCAAACTGCAGGCAGGGTATGGGTATACACTTTTAGGGTGATTTTAACCACTTCCGGTTGCTTCAGGAAGCTTAGAATCAACACAGGTAGACCTCATAGTGGTTCTGATGGACTGTCACCGAAGACAGGTTCATACGGCATTCATAACCCACATAGGCTTCAGGTTGAATTTAGGGGAGCAGGCAATGTATTCCTATGGGGAGAGATGTCATTGTAATCTGTGAGATCAAAAAACCTGTTTTACTGTTAAGGGTTAATGCCACACGGTCAAGGTTAGGCTTGCACAGATCGGGAGGACCTTAGGAACATTCCTGTGGTGGAATTGTCCTTCTAAACCTAACAGTTCCGCCGCTGTCACCCAAAAGCAAATTATGTTGTGGTGCAGGCTTCATTTTGGGCCTACTTTTCTAATGGTCGCTGCGCCTAGACCGAGCGAGCTACGGTCAAGCGGGATATCTCGTTGAACTCGGCACGGCCTAGGGATTATGGTAATGCCATTTCCTGCTCTCTGTGTCTTTAAGCACCGCACTTTTTCACTCCATCCTTGCTGTGTGTGTGTGAGAGAGCTTTTCTTTGACATCTGTTGGGAGAAATGACTGATTTACAGTTCAGGAGGGTTACCTAGTCACACATATGAAATCTTGGAGAGATCAGACTTTTTTAACCCCTCGAAACAGCCCCTGAGACACCAATTATGGCACTTCCGGTTGGCACAGGAAGCTATAAGTAAACACATGTCTTCATTGACATAGCCACTTACAGAATCCTGAGTTTTAAGTCTTTAAGTTAAGAATTGACTGATCTACACAGGTTTGAATACAGTGATTTTCATAATGACAGGTTATGTTTTTCAAAACACTTTTAGGGTGATTTTAACCACTTCCGGTTGGTCCAGGAAGCTTAGAATCAACACAGGTAGACCTCATAGTGGCCTGATGGACTGTTACAGAAGACAGGTTCATACGGCATTCATAACCCATATAGGCTTCAGGTTGAATTTAGGGGTGCAGGCAATGTATTCCTATGGGGAGAGAAATCAATGCAAACTGTTTGATGTAAACACCTTATTTTAACTGTTAAGGGTTAATGCCACACGGTCAAGGTTAGGCTTGCACGGATCGGGAGGACCTTAGGAACATTCCTGTGGTGGAATTGTCCTTCTAAACCTAACGGTTCCGCCGCTGTCACCCAAAAGCAAATGATGTTGTGGTGCAGGCTTCATTTTGGGCCTACTTTTCTAATGGTCGCTGCGCCTAGACCGAGCGAGCTACGGTCAAGCGGGATATCTCGTTGAACTCGGCACGGCCTAGGGATTATGGTAATGCCATTTCCTGCTCTCTGTGTATTTAAGCACCGCACTTTGTCACTCCATCCTTCCTGTGTGTGTGTGAGGGAGCTTTTCTTTGACATCTGTTGGGAGAAATGACTGATTTACAGTTCAGAAGGGTTACCTAGTCACACATATGAAGTTTTGGAGAGATTTGACTTTTTTAACCCTTCGAAACAGACAGTGTGACCCAATTAAAGGCACTTCCGGTTGGCACAGGAAGCTATAGGTAAACACATGTCTTGACTGAGGTAGCCTCTTACAGAATCCTGAGTTTTAAGTCTTTACGTTAAGAATTGACTGATCTACACAGGGTTGAATGCCCTATGTCTATCAAACTGCAGGCAGGGTATGGGTATACACTTTTAGGGTGATTTTAACCACTTCCGGTTGCTTCAGGAAGCTTAGAATCAACACAGGTAGACCTCATAGTGGTCTGATGGACTGTCATAGAAGACAGGTTCATAAGGCATTCATAACCCACATAGGCTTCAGGTTGAATTTAGGGGTGCAGGCAATGTATTCCTATGGGGAGAGAAATCAATGCAAACTGTTTGATGTAAACACCTTCTTTTAACTGTTAAGGGTTAATGCCACACGGTCAAGGTTAGGCTTGCACGGATCGGGAGGACCTTAGGAACATTCCTGTGGTGGAATTGTCCTTCTAAACCTAACGGTTCCGCCGCTGTCACCCAAAAGCAAATGATGTTGTGGTGCAGGCTTCATTTTGGGCCTACTTTTCTAATGGTCGCTGCGCCTAGACCGAGCGAGCTACGGTCAAGCGGGATATCTCGTTGAACTCGGCACGGCCTAAGGATTATGGTAATGCCATTGCCTGCTCTCTGTGTATTTAAGCACCGCACTTTGTCACTCCATCCTTCCTGTGTGTGTGTGAGGGAGCTTTTCTTTGACATCTGTTGGGAGAAATGACTGATTTACAGTTCAGAAGGGTTACCTAGTCACACATATGAAGTTTTGGAGAGATGTGACTTTTTTAACCCTTCGAAACAGACAGTGTGACCCAATTAAAGGCACTTCCGGTTGGCACAGGAAGCTATAGGTAAACACATGTCTTGACTGAGGTAGCCTCTTACAGAATCCTGAGTTTTAAGTCTTTACGTTAAGAATTGACTGATCTACACAGGGTTGAATGCCCTATGTCTATCAAACTGCAGGCAGGGTATGGGTATACACTTTTAGGGTGATTTTAACCACTTCCGGTTGCTTCAGGAAGCTTAGAATCAACACAGGTAGACCTCATAGTGGTTCTGATGGACTGTCACCGAAGACAGGTTCATACGGCATTCATAACCCACATAGGCTTCAGGTTGAATTTAGGGGAGCAGGCAATGTATTCCTATGGGGAGAGATGTCATTGTAATCTGTGAGATCAAAAAACCTGTTTTACTGTTAAGGGTTAATGCCACACGGTCAAGGTTAGGCTTGCACAGATCGGGAGGACCTTAGGAACATTCCTGTGGTGGAATTGTCCTTCTAAACCTAACAGTTCCGCCGCTGTCACCCAAAAGCAAATGATGTTGTGGTGCAGGCTTCATTTTGGGCCTACTTTTCTAATGGTCGCTGCGCCTAGACCGAGCGAGCTACGGTCAAGCGGGATATCTCGTTGAACTCGGCACGGCCTAGGGATTATGGTAATGCCATTTCCTGCTCTCTGTGTCTTTAAGCACCGCACTTTTTCACTCCATCCTTGCTGTGTGTGTGTGAGAGAGCTTTTCTTTGACATCTGTTGGGAGAAATGACTGATTTACAGTTCAGGAGGGTTACCTAGTCACACATATGAAATCTTGGAGAGATCAGACTTTTTTAACCCCTCGAAACAGCCCCTGAGACACCAATTATGGCACTTCCGGTTGGCACAGGAAGCTATAAGTAAACACATGTCTTCATTGACATAGCCACTTACAGAATCCTGAGTTTTAAGTCTTTAAGTTAAGAATTAACTGATCTACACAGGTTTGAATACAGTGATTTTCATAATGACAGGTTATGTTTTTCAAAACACTTTTAGGGTGATTTTAACCACTTCCGGTTGGTCCAGGAAGCTTAGAATCAACACAGGTAGACCTCATAGTGGCCTGATGGACTGTTACAGAAGACAGGTTCATACGGCATTCATAACCCATATAGGCTTCAGGTTGAATTTAGGGGTGCAGGCAATGTATTCCTATGGGGAGAGAAATCAATGCAAACTGTTTGATATAAACACCTTATTTTAACTGTTAAGGGTTAATGCCACACGGTCAAGGTTAGGCTTGCACGGATCGGGAGGACCTTAGGAACATTCCTGTGGTGGAATTGTCCTTCTAAACCTAACGGTTCCGCCGCTGTCACCCAAAAGCAAATGATGTTGTGGTGCAGGCTTCATTTTGGGCCTACTTTTCTAATGGTCGCTGCGCCTAGACCGAGCGAGCTACGGTCAAGCGGGATATCTCGTTGAACTCGGCACGGCCTAGGGATTATGGTAATGCCATTTCCTGCTCTCTGTGTATTTAAGCACCGCACTTTGTCACTCCATCCTTCCTGTGTGTGTGTGAGGGAGCTTTTCTTTGACATCTGTTGGGAGAAATGACTGATTTACAGTTCAGAAGGGTTACCTAGTCACACATATGAAGTTTTGGAGAGATGTGACTTTTTTAACCCTTCGAAACAGACAGTGTGACCCAATTAAAGGCACTTCCGGTTGGCACAGGAAGCTATAGGTAAACACATGTCTTGACTGAGGTAGCCTCTTACAGAATCCTGAGTTTTAAGTCTTTACGTTAAGAATTGACTGATCTACACAGGGTTGAATGCCCTATGTCTATCAAACTGCAGGCAGGGTATGGGTATACACTTTTAGGGTGATTTTAACCACTTCCGGTTGCTTCAGGAAGCTTAGAATCAACACAGGTAGACCTCATAGTGGTTCTGATGGACTGTCACCGAAGACAGGTTCATACGGCATTCATAACCCACATAGGCTTCAGGTTGAATTTAGGGGAGCAGGCAATGTATTCCTATGGGGAGAGATGTCATTGTAATCTGTGAGATCAAAAAACCTGTTTTACTGTTAAGGGTTAATGCCACACGGTCAAGGTTAGGCTTGCACAGATCGGGAGGACCTTAGGAACATTCCTGTGGTGGAATTGTCCTTCTAAACCTAACAGTTCCGCCGCTGTCACCCAAAAGCAAATTATGTTGTGGTGCAGGCTTCATTTTGGGCCTACTTTTCTAATGGTCGCTGCGCCTAGACCGAGCGAGCTACGGTCAAGCGGGATATCTCGTTGAACTCGGCACGGCCTAGGGATTATGGTAATGCCATTTCCTGCTCTCTGTGTCTTTAAGCACCGCACTTTTTCACTCCATCCTTGCTCTGTGTGTGTGAGAGAGCTTTTCTTTGACATCTGTTGGGAGAAATGACTGATTTACAGTTCAGGAGGGTTACCTAGTCACACATATGAAATCTTGGAGAGATCTGACTTTTTTTAACCCCTCGAAACAGCCCCTGAGACACCAATTATGGCACTTCCGGTTGGTACAGGAAGCTATAAGTAAACACATGTCTTCATTGACATAGCCACTTACAGAATCCTGAGTTTTAAGTCTTTAAGTTAAGAATTGACTGATCTACACAGGTTTGAATACAGTGATTTTCATAATGACAGGTTATGTTTTTCAAAACACTTTTAGGGTGATTTTAACCACTTCCGGTTGGTCCAGGAAGCTTAGAATCAACACAGGTAGACCTCATAGTGGCCTGATGGACTGTTACAGAAGACAGGTTCATACGGCATTCATAACCCATATAGGCTTCAGGTTGAATTTAGGGGTGCAGGCAATGTATTCCTATGGGGAGAGAAATCAATGCAAACTGTTTGATATAAACACCTTATTTTAACTGTTAAGGGTTAATGCCACACGGTCAAGGTTAGGCTTGCACGGATCGGGAGGACCTTAGGAACATTCCTGTGGTGGAATTGTCCTTCTAAACCTAACGGGTTCCGCCGCTGTCACCCAAAAGCAAATGATGTTGTGGTGCAGGCTTCATTTTGGGCCTACTTTTCTAATGGTCGCTGCGCCTAGACCGAGCGAGCTACGGTCAAGCGGGATATCTCGTTGAACTCGGCACGGCCTAGGGATTATGGTAATGCCATTTCCTGCTCTCTGTGTATTTAAGCACCGCACTTTGTCACTCCATCCTTCCTGTGTGTGTGTGAGGGAGCTTTTCTTTGACATCTGTTGGGAGAAATGACTGATTTACAGTTCAGAAGGGTTACCTAGTCACACATATGAAGTTTTGGAGAGATGTGACTTTTTTAACCCTTCGAAACAGACAGTGTGACCCAATTAAAGGCACTTCCGGTTGGCACAGGAAGCTATAGGTAAACACATGTCTTGACTGAGGTAGCCTCTTACAGAATCCTGAGTTTTAAGTCTTTACGTTAAGAATTGACTGATCTACACAGGGTTGAATGCCCTATGTCTATCAAACTGCAGGCAGGGTATGGGTATACACTTTTAGGGTGATTTTAACCACTTCCGGTTGCTTCAGGAAGCTTAGAATCAACACAGGTAGACCTCATAGTGGTTCTGATGGACTGTCACCGAAGACAGGTTCATACGGCATTCATAACCCACATAGGCTTCAGGTTGAATTTAGGGGAGCAGGCAATGTATTCCTATGGGGAGAGATGTCATTGTAATCTGTGAGATCAAAAAACCTGTTTTACTGTTAAGGGTTAATGCCACACGGTCAAGGTTAGGCTTGCACAGATCGGGAGGACCTTAGGAACATTCCTGTGGTGGAATTGTCCTTCTAAACCTAACAGTTCCGCCGCTGTCACCCAAAAGCAAATGATGTTGTGGTGCAGGCTTCATTTTGGGCCTACTTTTCTAATGGTCGCTGCGCCTAGACCGAGCGAGCTACGGTCAAGCGGGATATCTCGTTGAACTCGGCACGGCCTAGGGATTATGGTAATGCCATTTCCTGCTCTCTGTGTCTTTAAGCACCGCACTTTTTCACTCCATCCTTGCTGTGTGTGTGTGAGAGAGCTTTTCTTTGACATCTGTTGGGAGAAATGACTGATTTACAGTTCAGGAGGGTTACCTAGTCACACATATGAAATCTTGGAGAGATCAGACTTTTTTAACCCCTCGAAACAGCCCCTGAGACACCAATTATGGCACTTCCGGTTGGCACAGGAAGCTATAAGTAAACACATGTCTTCATTGACATAGCCACTTACAGAATCCTGAGTTTTAAGTCTTTAAGTTAAGAATTGACTGATCTACACAGGTTTGAATACAGTGATTTTCATAATGACAGGTTATGTTTTTCAAAACACTTTTAGGGTGATTTTAACCACTTCCGGTTGGTCCAGGAAGCTTAGAATCAACACAGGTAGACCTCATAGTGGCCTGATGGACTGTTACAGAAGACAGGTTCATACGGCATTCATAACCCATATAGGCTTCAGGTTGAATTTAGGGGTGCAGGCAATGTATTCCTATGGGGAGAGAAATCAATGCAAACTGTTTGATGTAAACACCTTATTTTAACTGTTAAGGGTTAATGCCACACGGTCAAGGTTAGGCTTGCACGGATCGGGAGGACCTTAGGAACATTCCTGTGGTGGAATTGTCCTTCTAAACCTAACGGTTCCGCCGCTGTCACCCAAAAGCAAATGATGTTGTGGTGCAGGCTTCATTTTGGGCCTACTTTTCTAATGGTCGCTGCGCCTAGACCGAGCGAGCTACGGTCAAGCGGGATATCTCGTTGAACTCGGCACGGCCTAGGGATTATGGTAATGCCATTTCCTGCTCTCTGTGTATTTAAGCACCGCACTTTGTCACTCCATCCTTCCTGTGTGTGTGTGAGGGAGCTTTTCTTTGACATCTGTTGGGAGAAATGACTGATTTACAGTTCAGAAGGGTTACCTAGTCACACATATGAAGTTTTGGAGAGATTTGACTTTTTTAACCCTTCGAAACAGACAGTGTGACCCAATTAAAGGCACTTCCGGTTGGCACAGGAAGCTATAGGTAAACACATGTCTTGACTGAGGTAGCCTCTTACAGAATCCTGAGTTTTAAGTCTTTACGTTAAGAATTGACTGATCTACACAGGGTTGAATGCCCTATGTCTATCAAACTGCAGGCAGGGTATGGGTATACACTTTTAGGGTGATTTTAACCACTTCCGGTTGCTTCAGGAAGCTTAGAATCAACACAGGTAGACCTCATAGTGGTCTGATGGACTGTCATAGAAGACAGGTTCATAAGGCATTCATAACCCACATAGGCTTCAGGTTGAATTTAGGGGTGCAGGCAATGTATTCCTATGGGGAGAGAAATCAATGCAAACTGTTTGATGTAAACACCTTCTTTTAACTGTTAAGGGTTAATGCCACACGGTCAAGGTTAGGCTTGCACGGATCGGGAGGACCTTAGGAACATTCCTGTGGTGGAATTGTCCTTCTAAACCTAACGGTTCCGCCGCTGTCACCCAAAAGCAAATGATGTTGTGGTGCAGGCTTCATTTTGGGCCTACTTTTCTAATGGTCGCTGCGCCTAGACCGAGCGAGCTACGGTCAAGCGGGATATCTCGTTGAACTCGGCACGGCCTAAGGATTATGGTAATGCCATTGCCTGCTCTCTGTGTATTTAAGCACCGCACTTTGTCACTCCATCCTTCCTGTGTGTGTGTGAGGGAGCTTTTCTTTGACATCTGTTGGGAGAAATGACTGATTTACAGTTCAGAAGGGTTACCTAGTCACACATATGAAGTTTTGGAGAGATGTGACTTTTTTAACCCTTCGAAACAGACAGTGTGACCCAATTAAAGGCACTTCCGGTTGGCACAGGAAGCTATAGGTAAACACATGTCTTGACTGAGGTAGCCTCTTACAGAATCCTGAGTTTTAAGTCTTTACGTTAAGAATTGACTGATCTACACAGGGTTGAATGCCCTATGTCTATCAAACTGCAGGCAGGGTATGGGTATACACTTTTAGGGTGATTTTAACCACTTCCGGTTGCTTCAGGAAGCTTAGAATCAACACAGGTAGACCTCATAGTGGTTCTGATGGACTGTCACCGAAGACAGGTTCATACGGCATTCATAACCCACATAGGCTTCAGGTTGAATTTAGGGGAGCAGGCAATGTATTCCTATGGGGAGAGATGTCATTGTAATCTGTGAGATCAAAAAACCTGTTTTACTGTTAAGGGTTAATGCCACACGGTCAAGGTTAGGCTTGCACAGATCGGGAGGACCTTAGGAACATTCCTGTGGTGGAATTGTCCTTCTAAACCTAACAGGTTCCGCCGCTGTCACCCAAAAGCAAATGATGTTGTGGTGCAGGCTTCATTTTGGGCCTACTTTTCTAATGGTCGCTGCGCCTAGACCGAGCGAGCTACGGTCAAGCGGGATATCTCGTTGAACTCGGCACGGCCTAGGGATTATGGTAATGCCATTTCCTGCTCTCTGTGTCTTTAAGCACCGCACTTTTTCACTCCATCCTTGCTGTGTGTGTGTGAGAGAGCTTTTCTTTGACATCTGTTGGGAGAAATGACTGATTTACAGTTCAGGAGGGTTACCTAGTCAC
>NW_023494228.1:0-50761 GCF_013265735.2 Oncorhynchus mykiss
GTCATCGGAATTGAACCAACCAATAAGAATGTTGAACATTAAAAGCACATTTCTTTAGAGGCAAGTTGGAAACATAACCACCTGTTACATGTACAATAAATGTGTTTTGTTTGGTGTATTATTTACAGATCTCCATTTGGGCGGCTCAGTGGTAAGACCTGCTGGACGGAACCATGAGTTGGAGCAGGGGCTACAGCAGATGTACTCCACCAACCAGGAGCAGCTGCAGGAGATTGAGGTAGCTAGTCTAAATATAATCATACTAGGCCACTGAGGCCTAGTATTGTTCTGCTACATTACTAGGCTTACACTACAATACAAAAACACACACACATTGTAGGTTACATTTTTTTCCCACTGATTAGAATCAGTCGGCACATAAGAGTGTAATATGAAATTAATCACTTTTTAAAAACCTTGCTCTGAAGGTCACTGTGGCTGGGATATTGCTTGTTAATAAATTACCATTTTTGCAGATATTACCAACTGGGAGTAGCCCTACATTCATTTCACCATATTGTTTTTTTTTTTCCCCCTCATCATCTATACATAATCCCCCATAATGACAGCAAATACATTATTTTTTATTTTTTTCAATTTGAGGCTAATCATAAAAAAATAAATTTTAAAAAATCACATTTACATAAGTATTCAGACTCTCAGTAGTGTAACGACCCTGAGTTCATAAGCATGATATCGGACTCTGCACCACTCTATTGTGGCGTTTATCCCATTCTACTCTCAAGCTCTGTCAGGTTGGATTGGGAGCACAGCTGCACAGCTATTTTCAGGTCACTCAGAGAAATAGTTAGTCTGGGTTCTGGGGCCACTCAAGGACATTCAGAGACTTAAGACTTGTCCTTGGCTGTGTGCAAGGGTCATTGTTCTGTGGAAGGGAACCTTTTGCCCCAGTTTGAGGTCCTGAGCACTGGAGCAGGGTTTCATCAAAGATCTCTCTGTACTTCTCTTGATCCTGACTATTCTCCCAGTCTCTGCATGCTAAAAAACATCCCCACAGCATGATGCTGCCACCACCATGCTTACATAGGGATGGTTCCAGGGTTCCTCCAGACGTACGCTTGGCATTCAGGTCAAAGAGTTGAATCTTGTTTTATCAGACCAGAGGAATATGTTCTCATGGTCTGAGTCCTTTAGGTGCCTTTTGGCAAACTCCAAGCAAGCTGTCATGTGCCTTTTACTGTCCAGTGACCATCGGGTTCTAGGTCACCTCCCTGACCAAGGCCCTTTCCCCCGATTGCTCGTTTGGAGGATGGCCAGCTCTAGGATGAGTCTTGGTGGTTCCAAACTTCTTCCATTTAAGGATGGAGGCCACTTTTGTTGGGGACCTTCAATGCTGCAGATATGGTTTTTGTTACCCGTCCCAATCTGTGCCTCGAAAATGCCCTGTTCAACTGTGGCCTTTTTATATATACAGATGTGCCTTTCCAAATCATGTCCATCAATTAATTTACCACAGGTGGATCCATCAAGTGTAGAAAACATCTCAAGCATGATCAATGGAAACAGGATGCACATGAGCTCAATTTCGAGTCTCGTAGCAAAGGGTCTGAATCTTATGTAAATAAGGTATTTCTGTTTTTTTATTTGAATCCATTTGCCAAAATGTCTCTAAACCTGTTTTCACTTTGTCATTATGGGGTATTCTGTGTAGATTGCTGAGGATTTTTTGTTTGTTTTGTATTAATCCATTTTAGAATAAGGCTGTAACATAACGTGGAAAAAGTCAAGGGGTCTGAATACTTTCCGAAGGAACGGCACCTGTCCTGTATGTAAACAAAAACAGGACTTCGGTGTTCAAAAGCAATAAGAAGCTTAGCTCAACTGTATGACGTCATTAGGAAACAACCCTACGCACAGACCAGCAAGTCCACCAATGGGAGCCGAAAGTCCACATTGACAAATCTCTCCCCAAATCTCTTTTCTTGTCAGGCTCTTCCGATCGTTAGTTTCCTCTTGTTAAATGGGATCAAGTGAAAGCCTGTCTGGATTAGCTCATGACTTAATTGGTCCTTGGCATGGTGCATTGCATGGACAGGTATTTGTCTAACTATCTTTAAGGCACCTTTAGGACACCTTTCACTGTAAGGAGAGCAGTGGCCAACGGCTTTATGCTTCCTTCAGTAGCCAAAGGCTTAGTCAAGGTAGTGAACTTTCACATAGTTACTACTGATGTTATCCTGCCTCTCAACACAGAGTATCTAAGGCTGTGTTTAGACAGCATAGCCTAAGAGAACTTGGTGTGCAAATGCTCTTTCCTGCCTCGCACCTCATGATATATGATGGTGTGTTTAACGACCTACATTTTGGGGATGCCTAATAGTACCCTCACTATATTCACGGGATGTATCCTGCTGAGTACTCACACACACATGTTCTCATTTAGGGTGGTGGTACAAACAACATTACATTTTGGTATCAGACCTTTCTGCCTTTCCTCCATCATCCTGACTAGTGACCACTTAAGTATGAACTCCTTGCTTGTTCACAAGGGTCGACTTGCGCTATAGGCGCCGGGTATGCGGCACAGGTCTGATTTGTACAGTAATTTCCAAACAAATAAGTATGAACAACATATCTGTACAAAGATTAGAAAATATGTGCACTGCGCAGGTGCTAGCTTTGGGCGACCATGGTGGAACAAGCAGTATGTGTTCGGTGAGCAGTCTCAACGAGTTCACATAAACAGGTGATGCATTCAAAGGGTGTTCAGGTGCAAACGTGTTCGTTCAGCACACAACCAACCACAGGGGATTTTAACATTAACCAAAAATGGCAATTCCACAGTAACAGAATGATGCTGAGACTCCCAATTTTCCACTTTCAAATGTACGTAAAATAAAAACCAATGATCGCAAAGTTAAAAAAATAAAAACGTACAACTTCATGTACAAGGACAACTTTTAACAATTTCCACAGAAAATTACAAAAACACGTTTACTTGAAGAACAGTGCAGAGGCAACGTTTGGTAACAGAAAGACGGCACAAACAGCACAGACCATCATTCTGTTACCGTGGAATAGCCCAAGAGGAGCCTAAGACCAGGTACAGACACCACATATAGATATGGTCAGATACATGGGATTACAATTCTAAGCACTGAAGGCATTCGCCTCATAATAAGCACTGTAAAGAATTTTAAGGTCCTTTGTTGACCAGCTGTCAGTTAGATGGTCTCTCCAGTAATTAAAATAGAACGGGACGGTACAGTCAGTAATAGTCGGACATCCTGGGGTTAAACGTCAAGACAGAGGTCTTAGACTAGAGGGTTAAAACCTCTACAGGATCGGTGCCCCTCCCCGCTGGACGGTTGAGCTAACGTGCGCTAATGTGATTAGCATGACGCTGTAAGTAACAAGGACATTTTCCAGGACATAAATTCTTGTTAATCCAACTGCACTGTCTAATTTACAGTACCTAATACAGTGAAATAATACCAAGCTATTGTTTGAGGAGAGTGCACAGTTATGAACTTAAACGTTTCAATTAACCGATTTAGGCACATTTGGGCAGACTTGATGCAACATTTTGAACAGTAATGCAACGGTTCATTGGATCAGTCTAAAACTTTGCACATGTACTGCTGCCATCTAGTGACCAAAATCTAAATTGCGCCTAGAGTTCTAAGTCATGTAATGGGCTTATTCTTGCATTTCAACGATGATGGAACAAAAAGAGACCGCATGTTTTTTTATTTGTATTATCTTTTACCAGATCTATTGTGTTCTATTCTCCTACATTAATTTCACATTTCCACAAACTTTAAAGTGTTTCCTTTCAAATGGTATCAAGAATATGCAAATCCTTGCTTCAGGTCCTGAGCTACAGACAGTTATATTTGGGTATGTCATTTTAGGTGAAAAATTAAAAAAAGGATTGGATCCTTTAACAGAGGAATATAGGCTTTTTATTTTCAGGTAATGGTTAGATAGATATGTAAAGTTCAAGGTACTATTGTCAACTATTCAACTACTGTGACTGTGTTACTCATCTGTCAGTATTGTGACACTGCTATTGTTTTTCACTTTGGACTCTTAAGATCTTTGTACATTTTTGACTGCAAGATCAGTAAAGTATCTTGTAATTGTAATTATTCGCCTACCTCATGCCTTTTGCACACAATGTATATAGACTCTATCTTTTTTTTCTACTGTGTTATTGACTTGTTTATTGTTTACTCTGTGTAAATCTGTTATCTGTTCACACTGCTATGCTTTATCTTGGCCAGGTCTCAGTTGTAAATGAGAACTTGTTCTCAACTAGCCTAACTGGTTAAATAAAGGTGAAAAAAATAATTAAATAAATCTTTCACATGTAATTGAACCAGCTCAAAGTTCCATTGATGTATTTTTCAACTGAAGTGTCTCTCTGAAGGAGATCCCTGAGTGATGTGGGTTAGGGCTTTATCCTCCTATGCCTCGTCTGCCAGTCAGTTAATATCAAAATCTAATGATTTGAATTAGTCGTGATGGTTAAGCCTAAATTCGAGGGCACACGGGGATCACTTAGGAGTCCTTCAACAAGTGGCAGTGACCCATCCTGATAATGCTAAGTGGTATATGTCCCAGCTCCATGCTTGCATAAAGTATTCTGGTCACAAAGCCACAGTGTTTTGCCAGTTCAAAAGTGTGTTCGGTGCTACTGGTCCTCTTCACTGACCTGTTTCGTAATGGATCATTGTTCTGAGATCGAATTACAAGAATGAGAGGACTTGCATACTGTAGCAGTCATAATGGAACCATAATTATATGCTTGATCAATACTTACATACAGTAAAAACTCTATCACCTGACAAATGCTGGACCATATTAGTGGACCCAAAAACTGTTCTATCCATCCTATTTCAATGGCAATTACCTTTGACCTCCTCCCAGTACCTGACTAAGCAGGTGGATTTGCTGAGGCAAATGAATGACCAGCATGCTAAGGTATACGAGCAGCTAGATGTGGCGGCCAGAGACCTGGAGCAGGGCAACCACAGGCTGATTCTGGACAACCGCGTCGCCCAGCAGAGGATCAACTGGTGAGACTCAGGACTTTGATTCCTTTCTGAAAATAGTAACTGTAAACATTTTTACCCCCAGTATAAATACTTAGATGCCAAATTTACCAAGAGGCAAGGTTTTGGCTAAATTAATTTTCTCCACAAAGCTCAGTAATTCGAACCACTTCTATGCTTGTCCTCTCTCTCAGCCTGACAGAAACGATCAACAGTCTTGAGACCCACATGGAGGACTTGCAGACCCAGGTGGAGGAGCTGAGGACAGCCCAGTCTGACCGGAGCAGGAGAGAACTGGCCGAACAGAGACACAACCTCGGAGCACAGAGTGTGTCCTGCCTCAAGGAGCTGTATGACCTGCAGAAAGACAAGTGAGTGTGTGCATGTATGTGTCCTGCAGCTGTGCAATTGAACCTGGTGCCAACAAACCGCTAATGTTATTGTTAGTCTAAAACATCCATTCCGCCACAGAACCAGATGTGTTCAGCTTTATTCAGCTCAAATCAATGTTGATCAATTTAATTCTCATCTCAACCATGCAAACCAAGACTAGGCTGAGAAGAGAGTAGATGGAGATGCAAACCAAATGAGCTGGCCTTATTCTGCAGTGGGAATGGTCACCGTGAACACTAATTTCCTGCACTCGGATTATAGTAACTAAACAATTTGGAGATTATGTGCATGCTAAGAGAGGGAACACAATAACAAACAATAAACAGAGGAAGTTACCATAAATGTTATTTTAAAGTACAGTAACAAGCATGTGCCTTGAAAGGAATGTTCTACTTCAGCTAGCCTGAATGTTTGTCACTGGCCAAGTTATAGTACATCATTCCAGGAACTGTGTGTCTGGCCAAGTTACAGGTCTTTCTGAAAGTTTTTATAGAAACTGCACTATCAATCATCAATGGTGTCAAACCAGCAGTCATAGAGCCTCTTCTCATCTCTTCCTCTTCTAGTGATCTGCATACTGTGTATTCCCTTTCAGTACATATTAAGTAAAGGAGACAGGCAGAGAGACACTTGACTATTGAGATGGGTCCATAGTCTAATGACTATGTATTACCGCCATTATCAGCCGTGTGCTGACTGGGCGTCCCCAGGTCACCCAGACCCAGACCACCTAATCTGGGCCAAGGCTTTTCGGACATAATCCCCTGCAGATAAATCTTTCAGAGGAGGTTAAGTCTAGCCTGTATACACACACTAACATACACACATAGTTTAGTAGCCTGTTTTAGCATGCAATACAAAACCACTGATAAAGCACATACAGTACCAGTCAAAAGTTTGGACACCTACTATTCAAGGGTTTTCTTTATTTGTACTATATTCTGCATTGTAGAATAGTAGTGAAAACATCAAAACTATGAAATAAAACACAGGGAATCATGTAGTAACCAAAAAGGTGTTAAACAAATCAAAATATATTTGAGATTCTTCAAAGTAGCCACCCTTTGCCTTGATGACAGCTTTGCACACTCTTGGCATTTTCTCAACCAGCTTCACCTGGAATGCTTTTCCAACAGTCTTGAAGTTTCCACATATGCTGAGCACTTGTTGGCTGCTTTTCCTTCACTCTGCGTTCCAACTCATCCTAAACCATCTCAATTGGGTTGAGGTCGGGTGATTGTGGATGCCAGGTTATCTGATGCAGCACGCCATCCCTCTCCTTCTTGGTCAAATAGCCCTTACACAGCCTGGAGGTGTGTTGGGTCATTGTCCTGTTGAAAAACAAAGGATAGTCCCACTAGGCTCAAACCAGAAGGGACGGCATATCACTGCAGAATGCTGTGGTAGTCATGCTGGTTAATCAACCCCACATCAATGGGTCCTTGGGACCATAACACAGAGCATATAGCTTCTAACTCCTCTTCCTGTTCCTAAGTGTGCCTTGAATTATTCTAAATAAATCACTGACAGTGTCACAAGCAAAGCAGCATCACACCACCTCCTCCATGCTTCACGGTGGGAACCACACATGCAGAGATCATCCGTTAACCTATTCTGCATCTCATAAAGACAAGGCGGTTGGAACCAAAAATCTCAAATATGGACTCATCAGACCTAAGGACACATTTCCACCAGTCTAATGTCCATTGCTCGTGTTTCTTGGCCCAAGCAAGTCTCTTCTTAGTGGTGTCCTTTAGTAGTGGTTTCTTTGCAGCAATTGGACCATGAAGGCCTGATTCACTCCGTCTCCTCTGAACAGTTGATGTTGAGATGTCTGTTACTTGAACTCTGAAGCATTTATTTGGGCTGCAATTTCTGAGGCTGGTAACTCTAATGAACTTATCCTCTGCAGCAGAAGTAGCTCTGGGTCTTTCCTGTGGTGGTCCTCATGAGCCAGTTTCATCATAGCCCTTGATGGTTTTTGCGACTGCATTTGAAGAAACTTTCAAAGTTCTTAATTTTCTACATTGACTGACCTTCCACATTGACTGATGTCTTAAAGTAATGATGGACTGTTGTTTCTCTTTGCTTATATGAGCTGTTCTTTCTATAATATGGACTTGGTCTTCTACCAAATAGGGCTATCTTCTGTATACCACCCCTACCTTGTCACAACACAACTGATTGGCTCAAACACATTAATTAAGAAAGAAAGAAATTCCACATATGAACTTTTAACTAGGTACACCTGATCATTTAAATGCATTCCAGGTGACTACCTCATGAAGCTGGTTGAGAGAATGAGTGTGCAAAGCTGTCAAGGCAAACTGTTGCTACTTTGAAGAATATATATATATTCGATGAACACTTTTGTTGGTTAATACATGATTCCAGATGTGTTGTTTCATAGATTTGATGTCTTCACTATTATACAATGTAGAAAATAGTCATAAAGAAAAACCCTTGAATGAGTAGGTGTCCAAACTTTTGACTGGTACTGTACATGATAAAAAACAGGCCTCTATAACCACATTCACCATCGTGTTGAACCTTTAGTCCTTTCCCTGTCCCAGGTACATGGCCTATGAGAGCCTGCGTGTGGAGCATTCCTGGCCAGCAAGGAAGGAGTCCTGTCAGGACCCAGACCCCGATGAGGAGAACTCTGTGCTCCAGCGCTCCATCCAGACCCTGCAGGCTGTTCTGGCCTCTGAGCGGGGGAAGCGGGAGGCAGCGGAACAGGAGACTGAGCTGACTGCCAGGGAGAACGGGGCTCTGGAGCAGCGGCTGGCCCTGCTGGAGGGCTGCCGGGCTAGGCAGAGGGAGCTGGAGGCAGAGGTGGAGGAGCTACGGCAGCTGTGGCAGGCCGACTACGCCAACAGGTACGATCATGACACTTTCTAATCATACTTGGTACATGTTGTTTGTATATTCGGCATAATAAAGACAATATTCTACTCCACCAGCGTCAGGAGACCTGACCGGCTACTGCTGCCTGACACTGTCTTCTTCGCCCCAGAGGAGAAGCCCAGTCTGGTACAAAAGGAGGAGGAAGTGGGCGAGCAGGGGAGGCGCAGCCTGCAGAGGTGCAACAGCGAAAGTGTTCTGAAGGGGACACTAGCAGACGACATCCGGCGGGGGCATGAACGTACATGTATCAGAAGAGCAGAGGCGGTGAAGCAGAGAGGAATCTCCCTGCTCAATGAGGTGGACGCCCAGTATAGTGCACTGCAGGTAAAGGTTTTCACTTCTCATTATTGCATAATCAACACAAAGACCGAGGGTGAAACTATTTCCATTTGTCTACGATGTGCCCTATGAATAAGAATGACAAACAAAAGGTCTAGGAGGTGAAGCAAATGACATTTTTATGCAGTAATTTGAGTTTGTTATACAGTGTGGAAAGTTGCCGATGAGTGACTGAACGTTTGCCTCCTGCAGGTCAAATACGAGGAGCTTCTGCGGCGCTGCCAGCTGGGGGCAGACGGGCTCAGTCACAAGGCCGTGCAGACACCCCACAGTTCCCACGGCACTGTCAGTTACCCCCAACGGCGCCTCTCAAGCTCGGCCACCTCCATCGGGCTCCCAGCTGTCCCAGAAGACAACGGGCCTCAGCCGGAGTACAAGGCCCTTTTCCAGGAGATCTTCACCTGCATCCAGAAGACCAAAGAGGACCTAAGTGAGAACAAGTGGCCGAGTCCGGGTCATTGACTCTGGGGACAGTGATGGCAGTATGTGTTCTTTCTGCACCTTTGAATGGACTGCTCAATAGGATATTGCTATAGGAGAGGGCCTCAAATAGCAGATTCCAAAGGGTGTTTGTGTGTGTGTGTGTGTGCGCGCACGTGCACTAACACCTGTACCTCTTATACAACATGTGCCCTGTTGTCTCCTTCAATCCTGTCAACGCTATCACCTCGACACGCTCCGATGGTTTCATAAGCACTTTTCTTATCTACCGTCCATCCCTTTGACTACTTTCCATCCTATCTACAAGTTTGTTTTTGACGCAAACATTTCCAGGTCAAAGGTTGATAAATGGATTGTTTGAGTCCTGATGCTATCACCTCTTAGCATCCGACTGCTCTTATGCCTCATTTAGCTCGATTAGATGGCACCACCTCTTCACTTGAAGTCAATGGGTGCAGTAATATTAGCAACCAGGGTTTTTCTATTCTTTTGTTTTCTACTAAATTCAAGTAACCATAGCAATTAGAATGGTATGTGTATGTACCATAGATTTGGTCTTGCAGCTTAATGAGTAGGCCTACGCTGGGTTTGAAAGTGTTTGTTTGTACGCTGTTACCACGTACAGAACCACCACTGTACAGATCTTGGACTTGCTTAGACTATCTAGCAGTCTGTGTTCAATCCACTTAGTGTTAAGTCTGTCGTGGGAGCCATACCTTTTGTGCACACTGTACATATTGCCAAATTATAGATTTAACTACATTTGTGTACCTTTTTATTATGCCAACTTAAGAGTACTCGACAAGATGGAGTACTTTATAGATGCACTATATATATCTATATCTCCACACAAAAGTATGTGGATACCCCTTCAAATTAGTGGATTTGGTTATTTCAGCCACACCTGTTGCTCACAGGTGTATAAAATCGAGCACACAGCCATGCAATCTCCATAGACGCACATTGGCAGTAGAATGGCCTTACTGAAGAGCTGTGTGACTTTCAATGTGGCACCGTCATAGGATGCCACCTTTCCAAAAGGTCAGTTCATCAAATTTCTGCCCTGGCAGAGCTGCCCCGGTCAACTGTAAGTGCTGTTATTGTGAAGTGAAAACATCTAGGAGCAACAACGGTTCAGCCGCGAAGTGGTAGGCCACACAAGCTCACAGGACGGCAACGCCGAATGCTCACTACCGAGTTCCAAACTGCCTCTGGAAGCAACGTCAGCACAATAACTGTTCGTCAGGCGCTTCATGAAATTTCCATGACCGAGCGTGGGTTTCCATGACGGGAGCGTAAGATTGCCAATCGTTGGCTGGAGTGGTGTGAAGCTCGACGCCATTGGACTCTGGAGCAGTGGAAACGCGTTCTCTGGCGTGATGAATCATGCTTCACCATCTGGCAGTCCGACGGACAAATCTGGGTTTGGCGGATGCCAGGAGAACGCTACCTGCCCCAATGCATAGTGGCAACTGTAAAGTTTGGTGGAAGAGGAATAATGGTCTGGGGCTGTTTTTTAAGGTTTGGGCTAGACCCTTCAGTTTCAGTGAAGGGAAATCTTAACGCTACAGCATACAATTATATTTTAGATGATTCTGTGCCTCCAACTTTGTGGCAACAGTTTGGGGAAGGCCCTTTCCTGTTTCTACATGACAATGCCCCAGTGCACAAAGTGAGGTCCATACAGAAAGGGTTTGTCGAGATTAGTGTGGAAGAACTTGACTGGCCTGCACCGAGCCCTGAACTCAACCCCATCGAATGCCTTTGGGATTAATTAGAACGCCGACTACCAGCCAGGCCCAACATCAGTGCCTGACCTCACTAATGCTCTTGTGGCTGAATAGAAACAAGTCCCCACAGCAATGTTCTAACATCTAGTGGAAAGCCTTTACAGAAGAGTGGAGGCTGTTATAGCAGCAAAGGCGGGACCAACTCCATATAATGCCCATGATTTTAGAATGAGATGTTCGACGAGCAGGTATTCCTGTACTTTTGGTCATGTAGTGTATTTATGGAGGTTGGGCCTATAGTAGTCAACATTGATTTATAGATAGATTGGCCTGTAATACTAGAGAATCATAAGTGAACACTGGAAAAGGCCCAGTCTGTTCTCACTGTTTCATGGTCATTTGTGTAATGTGTGTCCCTATAGCTACCTCTGCCAACAGGACACATCGCGGCTTTGCACTGACCGATGGACACTTAAATACTTTTTTTTTTTAAATGTATTTGACAATTATTTCGACGATGAGATGGTATTTATTTCTCTGCTAATATTTGTCATTTGTCACTGTATTCCAGATCTATAATGTGATTGTTGTTGTAGCGAATGCTGATTCAGAAGTTCATTGGCTTTGAGTTTGACTGACACTGAGGTTCAAAGTATGATAAGGTGCTTCTTAATTGAATGTGAAACTTTTGTAAGTGGATGTGTTAACACAACAGAAAAAAGAAGATATATGATTAAGGTTGCAGTGAGTTGTCTTTTAATTTGTGGATCCCTCAACCAAAGGTGCTTAATCTCAAAGCCCTAAATATGGTAGACTGGTGGTTCTCTGCTCAGCAATATCCTGCCTTTAGACCACAACAAATGAGGGTAGGCGCAGTGGAGTCGGTCATACAGACACTGAGACACTTCAGATAACCAAGAACAATAGGTCAGATCAATACATATTTTTCCATCTCAAGTCCAATGCTTCTCGGTGTCTGGTATGCCAGATGGGTTTACTGTTTCTTACTTGTGATGGACTGAAAAGTAGAAACACAAAGCCTGTCAATATTCACTTCCTTTTTGCTCCATTCAAAATACGTGTCTACTTGGTGTCTCAGGGCAGACGTAAGGAATATAAATAATATGTTGACAAGGAGATACATAAAAGCAGCAGGACTAGAGTTGTGTGTATTATATGAATATACCATCTGGATTAGATGATCAGTAGCCAAATGGTCAGCTGAGGAATGACCTGTTATAGCCTACTTTGTTTCAGGAGTTTATTCAGAACAGGAAGATAGACCAGGGGATCAGTTAGAACTTGTTCTATGTTCTCTGTTGTAGATTCACATCACCTCCATGACTGTTCTGTTTTGAATAAACCCCATAACAGTCTCTGGGTTCAAAATGCAGCTGTACATCAACAATGGTGGACTTCAAGTTGCCCTTTCTCCCTCTACGACCAGGGTCCATTATGACGTTACTTATCCTGGACCGAGACTCAAACTTGACTTCCATTTTGTGTTTTACATCAAATTACAACTTGAAATGATATTATTTGGCTGAACTATTTGTTAATTCTATACTTTGATATAATGAAAATGAGAACTATTACAAATGGCAATTTCATAGTAATATACAACTGTAATTAATGCAGCCTATATAGTAAGATGTCATAGATCAGCATTACAAGTGTTCTCCATGATGACTAACACGTGCTTACAGTGAACCAATAAAAAAAGAATTGTGCCAGAGGTGTTATGATTTTTCCCATACAACAGCCTCAGAGAACATGCCCAAGCAAACGTGGGTTAAATGTTGGCTAGATAAAATAGGCTTCATAGATTTATACCATCGTGTCACTGCATAGTTACTTGGAGGGCTGTCTCAGCCAGCCCTCCTTCCATGTTTTAATGTCTAGTATTAAATAGGGCACGTTAATCTCCCGCAATAGTCATTTGAACTGACAAACTATAGTGAGAAAATGGTGAGAATCCATCATAAAGGGTACAAAGTAGACAACCGTCACATGTAGACCTACAGTACTCTTAAAATGGCCTCTTAAAGGAAACCCATTTTTTGTTATATCGTATTTGTGTATCTCTGAGCGATGCTCTATCGATTCTCGGAGTCATTTTAATGTTTTCATGTGTATCTGAGCTATTCGCTGTTCAAGCAGGCAGAAATACAGCCGGTACGCCGACTTTTGTGTCATACAGTATATTACATATTCTGCTTTACATGTATTATAGGACAAATTAGTCATTCTGATCAAGGGACAAATCTCGCCCCCCACCCCCAAATTCTGAACGAGCACCTCAGTCCTCAAATGTCCTTGAGGACCGCCTCTCAGGCCAATAATAGGGCTTTGTCTTCCAGACCGCTAATAGCTTTTACATAACGGCTAGTTTCCTGCCCTACTCCCAACAACCCCCAAATCCACTAACCCTCCATAAAAGGGGATTACATGCTAATCTCGGCCATAAAGAGACTGTCTTGCAAAGACTCTGTGGACACTGAGAGAACTTTGTGTTGGCTTTCAAATCAATCTGCAGTTGAAACCTACGTTTGGTTGGGAGACCGTATGAAATTGATTTCTGATAAAACATTGCAATGGAAAAGCAACGTATGTTCTCTTCAGGCCTGTAAGAACTTCAGTGTAACACAAAGTGGAGACTCAAATGTATCAAGGCGCTCCTATATACATGTCAAATGTATTCTTATTACATTCCAGCTTGGATCCAGAACGCCATTCCAATATTTTGGCTAGCTGGACTGAGGTGTGGGAGTCAATGTTATGCACGCCCTCATGCCTCTCTGTCCCAAATGCATAGCTGTATGTCTCCGTTCATTGTATAGACTCCACACTGCATTCCTCAGCTCTGTGACCTCAGCAGAGAACATATGCCAGGTGGAACTCAACAACACCCAGAGGTTGTCCTGTCCTCAAGATTTACAACACTGTGGAAAATGTAAAGAACATGTTTTTGTGATTCAATTTCTAATGAATTCTGCACTGTGTGATAATCCTATAACATTACAGTAGGCTTACCTATCTAATTATCTATAGAGATGAAATCAAATTCTATTGGTCACATACACAGCAGCTGTTGTTGCGAGTGTAGCGAAATGTTTGTGCTTCTAGTTCCAACAGTGCAGTAATATCTAACAATTCCACAACTACCTTATACACACAAGTGTAAAGGAATTAATAAGAATATGTACATATAAATATATGGATGGGCAATTACAGAGCGGCATAGGCAAGATGCAATATATGGTATAAAATACAGTATATACATATGAGATGAGTAATGCAAGATATGTAAACATTATTAAAGTGGCATTATTAAAGTGACTAGTGATCCATTTCTTTGAATGGTGAATGATTTCAAGTATGTATGTAGGCAGCAGCCTCTCTGTGTTAGTGATGGCTGTTTAACAGTCTGATGGCCTTGAGATAAAAGCTGTTTTTCAGTCTCTCTGTCCCAGCTTTGATGCACCTGAACTGACCTCGCCTTCTGGACGGCAGCGGAGTGAACAGGCAGTGGCTTGGGTGGTTGTTGTCCTTGATGATCTTTTTGGTCTTCCTGTGACATCGAGTGCTGAAGATGTCCTGTAGGGCAGGTAGTTTGTCCCTGGTGATGCGTTGTGCAGACCGCACCACCCTCTGGAGAGCCCTGCGGTTTTGGGAGGTGCTGTTGCCTTACCAGGTGGTGATACAGCCCGACAGGATGCTCTCAATTGTGCATCTGTAAAAGTTTGAGGGTTTTAGTTGACAAGACAACTTTCTTCAGCCTCCTGAGGTTGAAGAGGCACTGTTGCACCTTCTCCACCGCACTGTCTGTGTGGGTGGACCATTTAAGTTTATCTGTGATGTGTACGCAAAGGAACTTATGAGAGCGCTTTAATTTCAGTCCATTTGTATTGAAAATAAAACAATATAGAATGGGAAAAATGTATAATTTATTTCCTGCTGCTATTGCCTACACAAACTACACTATTTGCTTGCAGTGCATTTCATTGGACAAAAAGCTTACAGCACCTGGTCTTCCCAGGCAGTCTTCCATACATGTACTAACCAGGCCCAAATCTGCTTAGCTTCTGAAATCAGGCGAATTCAGACTGGTATGGCCATAAGCGAAGGAATGATGCAGCTGTAAAACCTTTTGAGGATCTGAGGACCCATGCCAAATATTTTCAGTCTCCTGAGGGTGAATAGGTTTTATCGTGACCTCTTCACGACTATCTGGGTGTGCTTGGACCGTGTTAGTTGATGATGTGGCACCAAGGAACTTGAAGCTCTCAACCTGCTCCACTACAGCCCATCGATGAGAATGCGGGCGTGCACGGTCCACCTTTTCCTGTAGTTCACGATCATCTCCTTTGTCTTGATCACATTGAGGGAGAGGTTGTTGTCCTTGCACCACACGGTCAGGTCTCTGACATCCTCCCTATAGGGAGATCTCAACGTTGTCGATGATCAGGCCTAACACTGTTGTGTAATCAGCAAACATTTATTGTTTTGTTCATGGTATCCAATTGGTAGTAACAGTCTTGTCTCATCGCTGCAACTCCCGTATGGACTCGGGAGAGGCGAAGGTCAAGAGCCGTGCGTCCTCCAAAACACAAACCAAACAAGCCGCACTGCTTCTTGACACAATGCCCACTTAACACGGAAGCCAGCCGCACCAACGTGTCAGGGGAAACACTGTGCGACATTGTCAGCAACCACTGCACTCAGCCCGTCGCTAGCGCATGATGGGACAAGGACATCCCTGCCGGGCAAACCTTCCCCTAACCCGGACGACGCTGGGCCAACTTAATGATGTTGTTGGAGTCGTGCCTGGCAGTGCTGTCATGAGTGAACAGGGAGCACAGGAGGGAACTGAGCACACACCCCTAGGGGCCCCTGTGTTGAGGATCAGCGTGGCAGATGTTGTTACCTACCCTTACCACCTGGGGGTGGCCCATCAGGATGTCCAGGATCCAGTTGCAGAGGGAGGTGTTTAGTCCCAGGATCCTTAGCTTAGTGAGGGGCTTTGAGGGCACTATGGTGTTGAAAGCTTAGCTGTTGTCAATGAACAGCAGTCTCACATAGCGGTTCCTTTTGTCTAAGTGTGAAAGGGCAATGTGGGGTGGAATAGAGTTTGCATCATCTGTGGATCTGTTGGTGTGGTATGCAAATTGGAGTGGGTCTAGGGTTTCGAGGATGTGTTGATGTGAGCCATGACCAGCCTTTCAAAGCATTTCATGGCTACAAACATGAGTGCTACAGGTCGGTAATCATTTAGGCATTCATTTGCCCAAGTGAATCATAACACATTAACAAAATTATTCAGTGATTCGTATTTCCATGCAACTTTCTGAAATGGCACAGGAGTGCCCAGTCTTTGTGCATGCCTGTCTGTGAGCATACCTGCGGAGCGCGCGCATGTCTACACTTTGTGTAGCCGTTAGTGCTGAGCCTCTTCTGGTAGAGGAGGTTATATTTCGATTAAAAAGGTGTGCTTTTGAGAGCGAAAACCTGGAGAAGCAGGGATAAACGGTAAACCGGGAAATGTAAACGGAGGAGAGGGGGAATTTTTTTGGGGGGGGGGTCAGGCAAAACATTGAAGGGATTTTACAGGGCCCTAATGGACGACAGACATTGACAGTCTAAAAACAAATGCTGAATGTAGTGCCTACATTTCGAGGGAAACGCACTGTCCATGATTGGATTTGATCAGGCAGGGCAGCACTAACAAACTGCATGTAGTCCAATATAAAAGACACAACATTATTAGGGCGATAAATAAAAGGCAGTTGCTCCACGCATGACACAAGAGTACCCTCTACTGGAGCAAAAAGCTTACAGCACCTGGTATTCCCAGGCGGTCTCCCATCCAAGTACTAACCAGGCCCGACCCTGCTTAGCTTCCGAGATCGGACGAGATCGGGCGTATTCAGGCTGGTATGGCCGTAAGCGAAGGGAACCCTCTGGTACACTATATAAAGTCAATGTGCCGCTCATTCATCGGGAGACAGAGAAATGTCCACGTTGTGACACACTGACAAAGCTCAAACCTTGCTTACATTTCCTTTCCAGCCCATATATTTCACTCTTGTGGGGGGGGGGGGGGGGGGGGGGGAGGGCATATCCTATGTTCACACTTATGACACTTCATGGACTAGGGCCCTATATAATACGGAATCACGGAATCCAGACTTTAAACCGAAATTCAACAATATTCAAAAATGTTTTGAACTAAGGAGGAAATCAACTAAATCCTTTCAACTTGTTAGAAAATGCATTCATTTTGCCCAAGAGAATCATTAGACATCAACAAAATGCATCAGTGATTCGTATTTCCACGCAACTTTCAGAAACAGCACAGGACTGCCCAGTTTCTGTGCGCATGCGTGCGGAGCGCGCGCAGGTCTACACTTTGTGTAGCCGTTAGCGTTGAGGCTAATGATTACCTTCTTCTGGTAGAGAAGGAAAGGCTTCCCACAAAACCTTCTCAATGAAATGTTAACTGCAAAGTAGCCTATGCCAGCTTGGCAGAATTATATCATCATTATTTGCATCAATCCAGTGGCCATTTGTTTTGCAAACTCCGCAATCACATGAGCGCTACAGCAACACCGCTTAACCAAACAAAGGTCTCTTCCTGGCGCACGCTTGCGTTTAAAGGGTAACTACACCCCAAAATCGATATGTCTTCAATTTTTTCCAAGACCTCAAAAGTGGTCTCCTGCTAGGGTTTTAAATGTTGTCGTGGACATAGAACATCCAATCGTGTTATATTTCGATTAAAAAGGTGTGCTTTTGAGAGCGCAAACCTGGAGAAGCAGGGATAAACGGTAAACCGGGAAATGTAAACGGAGGAGAGGGGGAATTTTTTTGGGGGGGGGGGTCAGGCAAAACATTGAAGGGATTTTACAGGGCCCTAATGGACGACAGACATTGACAGTCTAAAAACAAATGCTGAATGTAGTGCCTACATTTCGAGGGAAACGCACTGTCCATGATTGGATTTGATCAGGGCAGGGCAGCACTAACAAACTGCATGTAGTCCAATAAAAAGACACAACATTATTAGGGCGATAAATAAAAGGCAGTTGCTCCACGCATGACACAAGAGTCACCCCTCTACTGGAGCAAAAAGCTTACAGCACCTGGTATTCCCAGGCGGTCTCCCATCCAAGTACTAACCAGGCCCGACCCTGCTTAGCTTCCGAGATCGGACGAGATCGGGCGTATTCAGGCTGGTATGGCCGTAAGCGAAGGGAACCCTCTTGGTACACTATATAAAGTCAATGTGCCGCTCATTCATCGGGAGACAGAGAAATGTTCCACGTTGTGACACACTGACAAAGCTCAAACCTTGCTTACATTTCCTTTCCAGCCCATATATTTCACTCTGTGGGGGGGGGGGGGGGGGGGGAGGGCATATCCTATGTTCACACTTATGACAACTTCATGGACTAGGGCCCTATATAATACGGAATCACGGAATCCAGACTTTAAACCGAAATTCAACAATATTCAAAAATGTTTTGAACTAAGGAGGAAATCAACTAAATCCTTTCAACTTGTTAGAAAATGCATTCATTTGCCCAAGAGAATCATTAGACATCAACAAAATGCATCAGTGATTCGTATTTCCACGCAACTTTCAGAAACAGCACAGGACTGCCCAGTTTCTGTGCGCATGCGTGCGGAGCGCGCGCAGGTCTACACTTTGTGTAGCCGTTAGCGTTGAGGCTAATGATTACCTTCTTCTGGTAGAGAAGGAAAGGCTTCCCACAAAAACCTTCTCAATGAAATGTTAACTGCAAAGTAGCCTATGCCAGCTTGGCAGAATTATATCATCATTATTTGCATCAATCCAGTGGCCATTTGTTTTGCAAACTCCGCAATCACATGAGCGCTACAGCAACACCGCTTAACCAAACAAAGGTCTCTTCCTGGCGCACGCTTGCGTTTAAAGGGTAACTACACCCCAAAATCGATATGTCTTCAATTTTTCCAAGACCTCAAAAGTGGTCTCCTGCTAGGGTTTTAAATGTTGTCGTGGACATAGAACATCCAATCGTGTTATATTTCGATTAAAAAGGTGTGCTTTTGAGAGCGCAAACCTGGAGAAGCAGGGATAAACGGTTAAACCGGGAAATGTAAACGGAGGAGAGGGGGGAATTTTTTTGGGGGGGGGGTCAGGCAAAACATTGAAGGGATTTTACAGGGCCCTAATGGACGACAGACATTGACAGTCTAAAAACAAATGCTGAATGTAGTGCCTACATTTCGAGGGAAACGCACTGTCCATGATTGGATTTGATCAGGGCAGGGCAGCACTAACAAACTGCATGTAGTCCAATAAAAAGACACAACATTATTAGGGCGATAAATAAAAGGCAGTTGCTCCACGCATGACACAAGAGTACCCTCTACTGGAGCAAAAAGCTTACAGCACCTGGTATTCCCAGGCGGTCTCCCATCCAAGTACTAACCAGGCCCGACCCTGCTTAGCTTCCGAGATCGGACGAGATCGGGCGTATTCAGGCTGGTATGGCCGTAAGCGAAGGGAACCCTCTTGGTACACTATATAAAGTCAATGTGCCGCTCATTCATCGGGAGACAGAGAAATGTCCACGTTGTGACACACTGACAAAGCTCAAACCTTGCTTACATTTCCTTTCCAGCCCATATATTTCACTCTTGTGGGGGGGGGGGGGGGGGGGAGGGCATATCCTATGTTCACACTTATGACAACTTCATGGACTAGGGCCCTATATAATACGGAATCACGGAATCCAGACTTTAAACCGAAATTCAACAATATTCAAAAATGTTTTGAAACTAAGGAGGAAATCAACTAAATCCTTTCAACTTGTTAGAAAATGCATTCATTTGCCAAGAGAATCATTAGACATCAACAAAATGCATCAGTGATTCGTATTTCCACGCAACTTTCAGAAACAGCACAGGACTGCCCCAGTTTCTGTGCGCATGCTGTGCGGAGCGCGCGCAGGTCTACACTTTGTGTAGCCGTTAGCGTTGAGGCTAATGATTACCTTCTTCTGGTAGAGAAGGAAAGGCTTCCCACAAAAACCTTCTCAATGAAATGTTAACTGCAAAGTAGCCTATGCCAGCTTGGCAGAATTATATCATCATTATTTGCATCAATCCAGTGGCCATTTGTTTTTGCAAACTCCGCAATCACATGAGCGCTACAGCAACACCGCTTAACCAAACAAAGGTCTCTTCCTGGCGCACGCTTGCGTTTAAAGGGTAACTACACCCCAAAATCGATATGTCTTCAATTTTTCCAAGACCTCAAAGTGGTCTCCTGCTAGGGTTTTAAATGTTGTCGTGGACATAGAACATCCAATCGTGTTATATTTCGATTAAAAAGGTGTGCTTTTGAGAGCGCAAACCTGGAGAAGCAGGGATATAAACGGTAAACCGGGAAATGTAAACGGAGGAGAGGGGGAATTTTTTTTGGGGGGGGGGGTCAGGCAAAACATTGAAGGGATTTTACAGGGCCCTAATGGACGACAGACATTGACAGTCTAAAACAAATGCTGAATGTAGTGCCTACATTTCGAGGGAAACGCACTGTCCATGATTGGATTTGATCAGGGCAGGGCAGCACTAACAAACTGCATGTAGTCCAATAAAAAGACACAACATTATTAGGGCGATAAATAAAGGCAGTTGCTCCACGCATGACACAAGAGTACCCTCTACTGGAGCAAAAAGCTTACAGCACCTGGTATTCCCAGGCGGTCTCCCATCCAAGTACTAACCAGGCCCGACCCTGCTTAGCTTCCGAGATCGGACGAGATCGGGCGTATTCAGGCTGGTATGGCCGTAAGCGAAGGGAACCCTCTTGGTACACTATATAAAGTCAATGTGCCGCTCATTCATCGGGAGACAGAGAAATGTCCACGTTGTGACACACTGACAAAGCTCAAACCTTGCTTACATTTCCTTTCCAGCCCATATATTTCACTCTTGTGGGGGGGGGGGGGGGAGGGCATATCCTATGTTCACACTTATGACAACTTCATGGACTAGGGCCCTATATAATACGGAATCACGGAATCCAGACTTTAAACCGAAATTCAACAATATTCAAAAATGTTTTGAACTAAGGAGGAAATCAACTAAATCCTTTCAACTTGTTAGAAAATGCATTCATTTGCCCAAGAGAATCATTAGACATCAACAAAATGCATCAGTGATTCGTATTTCCACGCAACTTTCAGAAACAGCACAGGACTGCCCAGTTTCTGTGCGCATGCGTGCGGAGCGCGCGCAGGTCTACACTTTGTGTAGCCGTTAGCGTTGAGGCTAATGATTACCTTCTTCTGGTAGAGAAGGAAAGGCTTCCCACAAAAAACCTTCTCAATGAAATGTTAACTGCAAAGTAGCCTATGCCAGCTTGGCAGAATTATATCATCATTATTTGCATCAATCCAGTGGCCATTTGTTTTGCAAACTCCGCAATCACATGAGCGCTACAGCAACACCGCTTAACCAAACAAAGGTCTCTTCCTGGCGCACGCTTGCGTTTAAAGGGTAACTACACCCCAAAATCGATATGTCTTCAATTTTTCCAAGACCTCAAAAGTGGTCTCCTGCTAGGGTTTTAAATGTTGTCGTGGACATAGAACATCCAATCGTGTTATATTTCGATTAAAAAGGTGTGCTTTTGAGAGCGCAAACCTGGAGAAGCAGGGATAAACGGTAACCGGGAAATGTAAACGGAGGAGAGGGGGAATTTTTTTTGGGGGGGGGGGTCAGGCAAAACATTGAAGGGATTTTACAGGGCCCTAATGGACGACAGACATTGACAGTCTAAAAACAAATGCTGAATGTAGTGCCTACATTTCGAGGGAAACGCACTGTCCATGATTGGATTTGATCAGGGCAGGGCAGCACTAACAAACTGCATGTAGTCCAATAAAAAGACACAACATTATTAGGGCGATAAATAAAAGGCAGTTGCTCCACGCATGACACAAGAGTACCCTCTACTGGAGCAAAAAGCTTACAGCACCTGGTATTCCCAGGCGGTCTCCCATCCAAGTACTAACCAGGCCCGACCCTGCTTAGCTTCCGAGATCGGACGAGATCGGGCGTATTCAGGCTGGTATGGCCGTAAGCGAAGGGAACCCTCTTGGTACACTATATAAAGTCAATGTGCCGCTCATTCATCGGGAGACAGAGAAATGTCCACGTTGTGACACACTGACAAAGCTCAAACCTTGCTTACATTTCCTTTCCAGCCCATATATTTCACTCTTGTGGGGGGGGGGGGGGGGGGGGGCATATCCTATGTTCACACTTATGACAACTTCATGGACTAGGGCCCTATATAATACGGAATCACGGAATCCAGACTTTAAACCGAAATTCAACAATATTCAAAAATGTTTTGAACTAAGGAGGAAATCAACTAAATCCTTTCAACTTGTTAGAAAATGCATTCATTTGCCCAAGAGAATCATTAGACATCAACAAAATGCATCAGTGATTCGTATTTCCACGCAACTTTCAGAAACAGCACAGGACTGCCCAGTTTCTGTGCGCATGCGTGCGGAGCGCGCGCAGGTCTACACTTTGTGTAGCCGTTAGCGTTGAGGCTAATGATTACCTTCTTCTGGTAGAGAAGGAAAGGCTTCCCACAAAAACCTTCTCAATGAAATGTTAACTGCAAAGTAGCCTATGCCAGCTTGGCAGAATTATATCATCATTATTTGCATCAATCCAGTGGCCATTTGTTTTGCAAACTCCGCAATCACATGAGCGCTACAGCAACACCGCTTAACCAAACAAAGGTCTCTTCCTGGCGCACGCTTGCGTTTAAAGGGTAACTACACCCCAAAATCGATATGTCTTCAATTTTTTCCAAGACCTCAAAAGTGGTCTCCTGCTAGGGTTTTAAATGTTGTCGTGGACATAGAACATCCAATCGTGTTATATTTCGATTAAAAAGGTGTGCTTTTGAGAGCGCAAACCTGGAGAAGCAGGGATAAACGGTAAACCGGGAAATGTAAACGGAGGGAGAGGGGGAATTTTTTTTGGGGGGGGGGGTCAGGCAAAACATTGAAGGGATTTTACAGGGCCCTAATGGACGACAGACATTGACAGTCTAAAAACAAATGCTGAATGTAGTGCCTACATTTCGAGGGAAACGCACTGTCCATGATTGGATTTGATCAGGGCAGGGCAGCACTAACAAACTGCATGTAGTCCAATAAAAGACACAACATTATTAGGGCGATAAATAAAAGGCAGTTGCCTCCACGCATGACACAAGAGTACCCTCTACTGGAGCAAAAAGCTTACAGCACCTGGTATTCCCAGGCGGTCTCCCATCCAAGTACTAACCAGGCCCGACCCTGCTTAGCTTCCGAGATCGGACGAGATCGGGCGTATTCAGGCTGGTATGGCCGTAAGCGAAGGGAACCCTCTTGGTACACTATATAAAGTCAATGTGCGCTCATTCATCGGGAGACAGAGAAATGTCCACGTTGTGACACACTGACAAAGCTCAAACCTTGCTTACATTTCCTTTCCAGCCCATATATTTCACTCTTGTGGGGGGGGGGGGGGGGGAGGGCATATCCTATGTTCACACTTATGACAACTTCATGGACTAGGGCCCTATATAATACGGAATCACGGAATCCAGACTTTAAACCGAAATTCAACAATATTCAAAAATGTTTTGAACTAAGGAGGAAATCAACTAAATCCTTTCAACTTGTTAGAAAATGCATTCATTTGCCCAAGAGAATCATAGACATCAACAAAATGCATCAGTGATTCGTATTTCCACGCAACTTTCAGAAACAGCACAGGACTGCCCAGTTTCTGTGCGCATGCGTGCGGAGCGCGCGCAGGTCTACACTTTGTGTAGCCGTTAGCGTTGAGGCTAATGATTACCTTCTTCTGGTAGAGAAGGAAAGGCTTCCCACAAAAACCTTCTCAATGAAATGTTAACTGCAAAGTAGCCTATGCCAGCTTGGCAGAATTATATCATCATTATTTGCATCAATCCAGTGGCCATTTGTTTTGCAAACTCCGCAATCACATGAGCGCTACAGCAACACCGCTTAACCAAACAAAGGTCTCTTCCTGGCGCACGCTTGCGTTTAAAGGGTAACTACACCCCAAAATCGATATGTCTTCAATTTTTCCAAGACCTCAAAAGTGGTCTCCTGCTAGGGTTTTAAATGTTGTCGTGGACATAGAACATCCAATCGTGTTATATTTCGATTAAAAAGGTGTGCTTTTGAGAGCGCAAACCTGGAGAAGCAGGGATAAACGGTAAACCGGGAAATGTAAACGGAGGAGAGGGGGAATTTTTTTTTGGGGGGGGGGGGTCAGGCAAAACATTGAAGGGATTTTACCAGGGCCCTAATGGACGACAGACATTGACAGTCTAAAAACAAATGCTGAATGTAGTGCCTACATTTCGAGGGAAACGCACTGTCCATGATTGGATTTGATCAGGGCAGGGCAGCACTAACAAACTGCATGTAGTCCAATAAAAAGACACAACATTATTAGGGCGATAAATAAAAGGCAGTTGCTCCACGCATGACACAAGAGTACCCTCTACTGGAGCAAAAAGCTTACAGCACCTGGTATTCCCAGGCGGTCTCCCATCCAAGTACTAACCAGGCCCGACCCTGCTTAGCTTCCGAGATCGGACGAGATCGGGCGTATTCAGGCTGGTATGGCCGTAAGCGAAGGGAACCTCTTGGTACACTATATAAAGTCAATGTGCCGCTCATTCATCGGGAGGACAGAGAAATGTCCACGTTGTGACACACTGACAAAGCTCAAACCTTGCTTACATTTCCTTTCCAGCCCATATATTTCACTCTTGTGGGGGGGGGGGGGGGGGAGGGCATATCTATGTTCACACTTATGACAACTTCATGGACTAGGGCCCTATATAATACGGAATCACGGAATCCAGACTTTAAACCGAAATTCAACAATATTCAAAAATGTTTTGAACTAAGGAGGAAATCAACTAAATCCTTTCAACTTGTTAGAAAATGCATTCATTTGCCCAAGAGAATCATTAGACATCAACAAAATGCATCAGTGATTCGTATTTCCACGCAACTTTCAGAAACAGCACAGGACTGCCCAGTTTTCTGTGCGCATGCGTGCGGAGCGCGCGCAGGTCTACACTTGTGTAGCCGTTAGCGTGAGGCTAATGATTACCTTCTTCTGGTAGAGAAGGAAAGGCTTCCCACAAAAACCTTCTCAATGAAATGTTAACTGCAAAGTAGCCTATGCCAGCTTGGCAGAATTATATCATCATTATTTGCATCAATCCAGTGGCCATTTGGTTTGCAAACTCCGCAATCACATGAGCGCTACAGCAACACCGCTTAACCAAACAAGGTCTCTTCCTGGCGCACGCTTGCGTTTTAAAGGGTAACTACACCCCAAAATCGATATGTCTTCAATTTTTCCAAGACCTCAAAAGTGGTCTCCTGCTAGGGTTTTAAATGTTGTCGTGGACATAGAACATCCAATCGTGTTATATTTCGATTAAAAAGGTGTGCTTTTGAGAGCGCAAACCTGGAGAAGCAGGGATAAACGGTAAACCGGGAAATGTAAACGGAGGAGAGGGGGAATTTTTTTTTGGGGGGGGGGGTCAGGCAAAACATTGAAGGGATTTTACAGGGCCCTAATGGACGACAGACATTGACAGTCTAAAAACAAATGCTGAATGTAGTGCCTACATTTCGAGGGAAACGCACTGTCCATGATTGGATTTGATCAGGGCAGGGCAGCACTAACAAACTGCATGTAGTCCAATAAAAGACAACAACCTTATTAGGGCGATAAATAAAAGGCAGTTGCTCCACGCATGACACAAGAGTACCCTCTACTGGAGCAAAAAGCTTACAGCACCTGGTATTCCCAGGCGGTCTCCCATCCAAGTACTAACCAGGCCCGACCCTGCTTAGCTTCCGAGATCGGACGAGATCGGGCGTATTCAGGCTGGTATGGCCGTAAGCGAAGGGAACCCTCTTGGTACACTATATAAAGTCAATGTGCCGCTCATTCATCGGGAGACAGAGAAATGTCCACGTTGTGACACACTGACAAAGCTCAAACCTTGCTTACATTTCCTTTCCAGCCCATATATTTCACTCTTGTGGGGGGGGGGGGGGGGGGGGGCATATCCTATGTTCACACTAATGACAACTTCATGGACTAGGGCCCTATATAATACGGAATCACGGAATCCAGACTTTAAACCGAAATTCAACAATATTCAAAAATGTTTTGAACTAAGGAGGAAATCAACTAAATCCTTTCAACTTGTTAGAAAATGCATTCATTTGCCCAAGAGAATCATTAGACATCAACAAAATGCATCAGTGATTCGTATTTCCACGCAACTTTCAGAAACAGCACAGGACTGCCCAGTTTCTGTGCGCATGCGTGCGGAGCGCGCGCAGGTCTACACTTTGTGTAGCCGTTAGCGTTGAGGCTAATGATTACCTTCTTCTGGTAGAGAAGGAAAGGCTTCCCACAAAAACCTTCTCAATGAAATGTTAACTGCAAAGTAGCCTATGCCAGCTTGGCAGAATTATATCATCATTATTTGCATCAATCCAGTGGCCATTTGTTTTGCAAACTCCGCAATCACATGAGCGCTACAGCAACACCGCTTAACCAAACAAAGGTCTCTTCCTGGCGCACGCTTGCGTTTTAAAGGGTAACTACACCCAAATCGATATGTCTTCAATTTTTCCAAGACCTCAAAAGTGGTCTCCTGCTAGGGTTTTAAATGTTGTCGTGGACATAGAACATCCAATCGTGTTATATTTCGATTAAAAAGGTGTGCTTTTGAGAGCGCAACCTGGAGAAGCAGGATAAACGGTAAACCGGGAAATGTAAACGGAGGAGAGGGGAATTTTTTTTGGGGGGGGGGTCAGGCAAAACATTGAAGGGATTTTACAGGGCCCTAATGGACGACAGACATTGACAGTCTAAAAACAAATGCTGAATGTAGTGCCTACATTTCGAGGGAAACGCACTGTCCATGATTGGATTTGATCAGGGCAGGGCAGCACTAACAAACTGCCTGTAGTCCAATAAAAAGACACAACATTATTAGGGCGATAAATAAAAGGCAGTTGCTCCACGCATGACACAAGAGCTCCACCCTCTACTGGAGCAAAAAGCTTACAGCACCTGGTATTCCCAGGCGGTCTCCCATCCAAGTACTAACCAGGCCCGACTCTGCTTAGCTTCCGAGATCGGACGAGATCGGGCGTATTCAGGCTGGTATGGCCGTAAGCGAAGGGAACCCTCTTGGTACACTATATAAAGTCAATGTGCCGCTCATTCATCGGGAGACAGAGAAATGTCCACGTTGTGACACACTGACAAAGCTCAAACCTTGCTTACATTTCCTTTCCAGCCCATATATTTCACTCTTGTGGGGGGGGGGGGGGGGGGGCATATCCTATGTTCACACTTATGACAACTTCATGGACTAGGGCCCTATATAATACGGAATCACGGAATCCAGACTTTAAACCGAAATTCAACAATATTCAAAAATGTTTGAACTAAGGAGGAAATCAACTAAATCCTTTCAACTTGTTAGAAAATGCATTCATTTGCCCAAGAGAATCATTAGACATCAACAAAATGCATCAGTGATTCGTATTTCCACGCAACTTTCAGAAACAGCACAGGGACTGCCCAGTTTCTGTGCGCATTGCGTGCGGAGCGCGCGCAGGTCTACACTTTGGTAGCCGTTAGCGTTGAGGCTAATGATTACCTTCTTCTGGTAGAGAAGGAAAGGCTTCCCACAAAACCTTCTCAATGAAATGTTACTGCAAAGTAGCCTATGCCAGCTTGGGCAGAATTATATCACTTATTTGCATCAATCCAGTGGCCATTTGTTTTGCAAACTCCGCAATCACATGAGCGCTACAGCAACACGCTTAACCAAACAAAGGTCTCTTCCTGGCGCACGCTTGCGTTTAAGGGTAACTTACACCCCAAAATCGATATGTCTTCAATTTTTCCAAGACCTCAAAGTGGTCTCCTGCTAGGGTTTTAAATGTTGTCGTGGACATAGAACATCCAATCGTGTTATATTTCGATTAAAAAGGTGTGCTTTTGAGAGCGCAAACTGGAGAAGCAGGGATAAACGGTAAACCGGGAAATGTAAACGGAGGAGAGGGGGAATTTTTTTTTGGGGGGGGGGGTCAGGCAAAACATTGAAGGGATTTTACAGGGCCCTAATGGACGACAGACATGACAGTCTAAAAACAAATGCTGAATGTAGTGCCTACATTTCGAGGGAAACGCACTGTCCATGATGGATTTGATCAGGGCAGGGCAGCACTAACAAACTGCATGTAGTCCAATAAAAAGACACAACATTATTAGGGCGATAATAAAAGGCAGTTGCTCCACGCATGACACAAGAGTACCCTCTACTGGAGCAAAAAGCTTACAGCACCTGGTATTCCCAGGCGGTCTCCCATCCAAGTACTAACCAGGCCCGACCCTGCTTAGCTTTCCGAGATCGGACGAGATCGGGCGTATTCAGGCTGGTATGGCCGTAAGCGAAGGGAACCCCTCTTGGTACACTATATAAAGTCCAATGTGCCGCTCATTCATCGGGAGACAGAGAAATGTCCACGTTGTGACACACTGACAAAGCTCAAACCTTGCTTACATTTCCTTTCCAGCCCATATATTTCACTCTTGTGGGGAGGGGGGGGGGGGGAGGGCATATCCTATGTTCACACTTATGACAACTTCATGGACTAGGGCCCTATATAATACGGAATCACGGAATCCAGACTTTAAACCGAAAATTCAACAATATTCAAAAATGTTTTGAACTAAGGAGGAAATCAACTAAATCCTTTCAACTTGTTAGAAAATGCATTCATTTGCCAAGAGAATCATTAGACATCAACAAAATGCATCAGTGATTCGTATTTCCACGCAACTTTCAGAAACAGCACAGGACTGCCCAGTTTCTGTGCGCATGCGTGCGGACGGCGCGCGCAGGTCTACACTTTGTGTAGCCGTTAGCGTTGAGGCTAATGATTACCTTCTTCTGGTAGAGAAGGAAAGGCTTCCCACAAAAACCTTCTCAATGAAATGTTAACTGCAAAGTAGCCTATGCCAGCTTGGCAGAATTATATCATCATTATTTTGCATCAATCCAGTGGCCATTTGTTTTGCAAACTCCGCAATCACATGAGCGCTACAGCAACACCGCTTAACCAAACAAAGGTCTCTTCCTGGCGCACGCTCTGCGTTTAAAGGGTAACTACACCCCAAAATCGATATGTCTTCAATTTTTCCAAGACCTCAAAAGTGGTCTCCTGCTAGGGTTTTAAATGTTGTCGTGGACATAGAACATCCAATCGTGTTATATTTCGATTAAAAGGTGTGCTTTTGAGAGCGCAAACCTGGAGAAGCAGGGATAAACGGTAAACCGGAAATGTAAACGGGGGAGAGGGGGAATTTTTTTTTGGGGGGGGGGGTCAGGCAAAACATTGAAGGGATTTTACAGGGCCCTAATGGACGACAGACATTGACAGTCTAAAAACAAATGCTGAATGTAGTGCCTACATTTCGAGGGAAACGCACTGTCCATGATTGGATTTGATCAGGGCAGGGCAGCACTAACAAACTGCATGTAGTCCAATAAAAAGACACAACATTATTAGGGCGATAAATAAAAGGCAGTTGCTCCACGCATGACACAAGAGTACCCTCTACTGGAGCAAAAAGCTTACAGCACCTGGTATTCCCAGGCGGTCTCCCATCCAAGTACTAACCAGGCCCGACCCTGCTTAGCTTCGAGATCGGACGAGATCGGGCGTATTCAGGCTGGTATGGCCCGTAAGCGAAGGGAACCCTCTTGGTACACTATATAAAGTCAATGTGCCGCTCATTCATCGGGAGACAGAGAAATGTCCACGTTGTGACACACTGACAAAGCTCAACCTTGCTTACATTTCCTTTCCAGCCCATATATTTCACTCTTGTGGGGGGGGGGGGGGGGAGGGCATATCCCTATGTTCACACTTATGACAACTTCATGGACTAGGGCCCTATATAATACGGAATCACGGAATCCAGACTTTAAACCGAAATTCAACAATATTCAAAATGTTTTGAACTAAGGAGGAAATCAACTAAATCCTTTCAACTTGTTAGAAAATGCATTCATTTGCCCAAGAGAATCATTAGACATCAACAAAATGCATCAGTGATTCGTATTTCCACGCAACTTTCAGAAACAGCACAGGACTGCCCAGTTTCTGTGCGCATGCGTGCGGAGCGCGCGCAGGTCTACACTTTGTGTAGCCGTTAGCGTTGAGGCTAATGATTACCTTTCTTCTGGTAGAGAAGGAAAGGCTTCCCACAAAACCTTCTCAATGAAATGTTAACTGCAAAGTAGCCTATGCCAGCTTGGCAGAATTATATCATCATTATTTGCATCAATCCAGTGGCCATTTGTTTTGCAAACTCCGCAATCACATGAGCGCTACAGCAACACCGCTTAACCAAACAAAGGTCTCTTCCTGGCGCACGCTTGCGTTTTAAAGGGTAACTACACCCCAAAATCGATATGTCTTCAATTTTTTCCAAGACCTCAAAAGTGGTCTCCTGCTAGGGTTTTAAATGTTGTCGTGGACATAGAACATCCAATCGTGTTATATTTCGATTAAAAAGGTGTGCTTTTGAGAGCGCAAACCTGGAGAAGCAGGGAATAAACGGTAAACCGGAAATGTAAACGGAGGAGAGGGGGAATTTTTTTTTGGGGGGGGGGGGTCAGGCAAAACATTGAAGGGATTTTACAGGGCCCTAATGGACGACAGACATTGACAGTCTAAAAACAAATGCTGAATGTAGTGCCTACATTTCGAGGGAAACGCACTGTCCATGATTGGATTTGATCAGGGCAGGGCAGCACTAACAAACTGCATGTAGTCCAATAAAAAGACACAACATTATTAGGGCGATAAATAAAAGGCAGTTGCTCCACGCATGACACAAGAGTACCCTCTACTGGAGCAAAAAGCTTACAGCACCTGGTATTCCCAGGCGGTCTCCCATCCAAGTACTAACCAGGCCCGACCCTGCTTAGCTTCCGAGATCGGACGAGATCGGGCGTATTCAGGCTGGTATGGCGTAAGCGAAGGGAACCCTCTTGGTACACTATATAAAGTCAATGTGCCGCTCATTCATCGGGAGACAGAGAAATGTCCACGTTTGTGACACACTGACAAAGCTCAAACCTTGCTTACATTTCCTTTCCAGCCCATATATTTCACTCTTGTGGGGGGGGGGGGGGGGAGGGCATATCCTATGTTCACACTAATGACAACTTCAGGGACTAGGGCCCTATATAATACGGAATCACGGAATCCAGACTTTAAACCGAAATTCAACAATATTCAAAATGTTTTGAACTAAGGAGGAATCAACTAAATCCTTTCAACTTGTTAGAAAATGCATTCATTTGCCCAAGAGAATCATTAGACATCAACAAAATGCATCAGTGATTCGTATTTCCACGCAACTTTCAGAAAACAGCACAGGACTGCCCAGTTCTGTGCGCATGCGTGCGGAGCGCGCGAGGTCTACACTTTGTGTAGCCGTTCGCGTTGAGGCTAATGATTACCTTCTTCTGGTAGAGAAGGAAAGGCTTACCACAAAAACCTTCTCAATGAAATGTAACTCGCAAAGTAGCCTATGCCAGCTTGGCAGAATTATATCATCATATTTGCATCAATCCAGTGGCCATTTGTTTTGCAAACTCCGCAATCACATGAGCGCTACAGCAACACCGCTTAACCAACAAAGGTCCTCTTCCTGGCGCACGCTTGCGTTTAAAGGGTAACTTACACCCCAAATCGATATGTCTTCAATTTTTCCAAGACCTCAAAAGTGGTCTCCTGCTAGGGTTTTAAATGTTGTCGTGGACATAGAACATCCAATCGTGTTATATTTCGATTAAAAAGGTGTGCTTTTGAGAGCGCAAACCTGGAGAGCAGGGATATAAACGGTAAACCGGGAAATGTAAACGGAGGAGAGGGGGAATTTTTTTGGGGGGGGGGGGTCAGGCAAAACATTGAAGGGATTTTACAGGGCCCTAATGGACGACAGACATTGACAGTCTAAAAACAAATGCTGAATGTAGTGGCCTACATTTCGAGGGAAACGCACTGTCCATGATTGGATTTGATTCAGGGCAGGGCAGCACTAACAAACTGCATGTAGTCCAATAAAAGACACAACCATTATTAGGGCGATAAATAAAAGGCAGTTGCTCCACGCATGACACAAGAGCTCCACCCTCTACTGGAGCAAAAGCTTACAGCACCTGGTATTCCCAGGCGGTTCTCCCATCCAAGTACTAACCAGGCCCGACTCTGCTTAGCTTCCGAGATCGGACGAGATCGGGCGTATTCAGGCTGGTATGGCCGTAAGCGAAGGGAACCCTCTTGGTACACTATATAAAGTCAATGTGCCGCTCATTCATCGGGAGACAGAGAAATGTCCACGTTGTGACACACTGACAAAGCTCAAACCCTTGCTTACATTTCCTTTCCAGCCCATATATTTTCACTCTTGTGGGGGGGGGGGGGGGGGAGGGCATATCCTATGTTCACACTTATGACAACTTCATGGACTAGGGCCCTATATAATACGGAATCACGGAATCCAGACTTTAACCGAAATTCAACAATATTCAAAAATGTTTTGAACTAAGGAGGAAATCAACTAAATCCTTTCAACTTGTTAGAAAATGCATTCATTTGCCCAAGAGAATCATTAGACATCAACAAAATGCATCAGTGATTCGTATTTCCACGCAACTTTCAGAAACAGCACAGGACTGCCCAGTTTCTGTGCGCATGCGTGCGGAGCGCGCGCAGGTCTACACTTTGTGTAGCCGTTAGCGTTGAGGCTAATGATTACCTTCTTCTGGTAGAGAAGAAAGGCTTCCACAAAAACCTTCTCAATGAAATGTTAACTGCAAAGTAGCCTATGCCAGCTTGGCAGAATTATATCATCATTATTTGCATCAATCCAGTGGCCATTTGTTTGCAACTCCGCAATCACATGAGCGCTACAGCAACACCGCTCTAACCAAACAAAGGTCTCTTCCTGGCGCACGCTTGCGTTTTAAAGGGTAACTACCACCCCAAAATCGATATGTCTTCAATTTTTCAAGACCTCAAAAGTGGTCTCCTGCTAGGGTTTTAAATGTTGTCGTGGACATAGAACATCCAATCGTGTTATATTTCGATTAAAAAGGTGTGCTTTTGAGAGCGCAAACCTGGAGAAGCAGGGATAAACGGTAAACCGGGAAATGTAAACGGAGGAGAGGGGGAATTTTTTTGGGGGGGGGGGGTTCAGGCAAAACATTGAAGGGATTTTACAGGGCCCTAATGGACGACCAGACATTGACAGTCCTAAAAACAAATGCTGAATGTAGTGTCCTACATTTCGAGGGAAACGCACTGTCCATGATTGGATTGATCAGGGCAGGGCAGCACTAACAAACTGCATGTAGTCCAATAAAAAGACACAACATTTATTAGGGCGATAAATAAAAGGCAGTTGCTCCACGCATGACACAAGAGCTCCACCCTCTACTGGAGCAAAAAGCTTACAGCACCTGGTATTCCCAGGCGGTCTCCCATCCAAGTACTAACCAGGCCCGACCCTGCTTAGCTTCCGAGATCGGACGAGATCGGCGTATTCAGGCTGGTATGGCCGTAAGCGAAGGGAACCCTCTTGGTACACTATATAAAGTCAATGTGCCGCTCATTCATCGGGAGACAGAGAATGTCCACGTTGTGACACACTGACAAAGCTCAACACCTTGCTTACATTTCCTTTCCAGCCCATATATTTCACTCTTGTGGGGGGGGGGGGGGGGGGGGCATATCCTATGTTCACACTTATGACAACTTCATGGACTAGGGCCTATATAATACGGAATCACGGAATCCAGACTTTAAACCGAAATTCAACAATATTCAAAAATGTTTTGAACTAAGGAGGAAATCAACTAAATCCTTTCAACTTGTTAGAAAATGCATTCATTTGCCCAAGAGAATCATTAGACATCAACAAATGCATCAGTGATTCGTATTTCCACGCAACTTTCAGAAACAGCACAGGACTGCCCAGTTTCTGTGCGCATGCGTGCGGAGCGCGCGCAGGTCTACACTTTGTGTAGCCGTTAGCGTTGAGGCTAATGATTACCTTCTTCTGGTAGAGAAGGAAAGGCTTCCCACAAAAACCTTCTCAATGAAATGTTAACTGCAAAGTAGCCTATGCCAGCTTGGCAGAATTATATCATCATTATTTGCATCAATCAGTGGCCATTTGTTTGCAAACTCCGCAATCACATGAGCGCTACAGCAACACCGCTTAACCAAACAAAGGTCTCTTCCTGGCGCACGCTTGCGTTTTAAAGGGTAACTACACCCCAAAATCGATATGTCTTCAATTTTTCCAAGACCTCAAAAGTGGTCTCCTGCTAGGGTTTTAAATGTTGTCGTGGACATAGAACATCCAATCGTGTTATATTTCGATTAAAAAGGTGTGCTTTTGAGAGCGCAAACCTGGAGAAGCAGGGATAAACGGTAAACCGGGAAATGTAAACGGAGGAGAGGGGGAATTTTTTTTGGGGGGGGGGGGGTCAGGCAAAACATTGAAGGGATTTTACAGGGCCCTAATGGACGACAGACATTGACAGTCCTAAAAACAAATGCTGAATGTAGTGCCTACATTTCGAGGGAAACGCACTGTCCATGATTGGATTTGATCAGGGCAGGGCAGCACTAACAAACTGCATGTAGTCCAATAAAAAGACACAACATTATTAGGGCGATAAATAAAAGGCAGTGCTCCACGCATGACACAAGAGCTCACCCTCTACTGGAGCAAAAGCTTACAGCACCTGGTATTCCCAGGCGGTCTCCCATCCAAGTACTAACCAGGCCCGACCCTGCTTAGCTTCCGAGATCGGACGAGATCGGGCGTATTCAGGCTGGTATGGCCGTAAGCGAAGGGAACCCTCTTGGTACACTATATAAAGTCAATGTGCCGCTCATTCATCGGGAGACAGAGAAATGTCCACGTTGTGACACACTGACAAAGCTCAAACCTTGCTTACATTTCCTTTCCAGCCCATATATTTCACTCTTGTGGGGGGGGGGGGGGGGGGGGCATATCCTATGTTCACACTTATGACAACTTCATGGACTAGGGCCCTATATAATACGGAATCACGGAATCCAGACTTTAAACCGAAATTCAACAATATTCAAAAATGTTTTGAACTAAGGAGGAAATCAACTAAATCCTTTCAACTTGTTAGAAAATGCATTCATTTGCCCAAGAGAATCATTAGACATCAACAAAATGCATCAGTGATTCGTATTTCCACGCAACTTTCAGAAACAGCACAGGACTGCCCAGTTTCTGTGCGCATGCGTGCGGAGCCGCGCGCAGGTCTACACTTTGTGTAGCCGTTAGCGTTGAGGCTAATGATTACCTTCTTCTGGTAGAGAAGGAAAGGCTTCCCACAAAAACCTCTCAATGAAATGTTAACTGCAAAGTAGCCTATGCCAGCTTGGCAGAATTATATCATCATTATTTGCATCAATCCAGTGGCCATTTGTTTTGCAAACTCCGCAATCACATGAGCGCTACAGCAACACCGCTTAACCAAACAAAGGTCTCTTCCTGGCGCACGCTTGCGTTTAAAGGGTAACTACACCCCAAAATCGATATGTCTTCAATTTTTCCAAGACCTCAAAAGTGGTCTCCTGCTAGGGTTTTAAATGTTGTCGTGGACATAGAAACATCCAATCGTGTTATATTTCGATTAAAAAGGTGTGCTTTTGAGAGCGCAAACCTGGAGAAGCAGGGATAAACGGTAAACGGGAAATGTAAACGGAGGAGAGGGGGAATTTTTTTTGGGGGGGGGGGTCAGGCAAAACATTGAAGGGATTTTACAGGGCCCTAATGGACGACAGACATTGACAGTCTAAAAACAAATGCTGAATGTAGTGCCTACATTTCGAGGGAAACGCACTGTCCATGATTGGATTTGATCAGGGCAGGGCAGCACTAACAAACTGCATGTAGTCCAATAAAAAGACACAACATTATTAGGGCGATAAATAAAAGGCAGTTGCTCCACGCATGACACAAGAGCTCCACCCTCTACTGGAGCAAAAAGCTTACAGCACCTGGTATTCCCAGGCGGTCTCCCATCCAAGTACTAACCAGGCCCGACCCCTGCTTAGCTTCCGAGATCGGACGAGATCGGGCGTATTCAGGCTGGTATGGCCGTAAGCGAAGGGAACCCTCTTGGTACACTATATAAAGTCAATGTGCCGCTCATTCATCGGGAGACAGAGAAATGTCCACGTTGTGACACACTGACAAAGCTCAAACCTTGCTTACATTTCCTTTCCAGCCCATATATTTCACTCTTGTGGGGGGGGGGGGGGGGGCATATCCTATGTTCACACTTATGACAACTTCATGGACTAGGGCCCTATATAATACGGAATCACGGAATCCAGACTTTAAACCGAAATTCAACAATATTCAAAAATGTTTTGAACTAAGGAGGGAAATCAACTAAATCCTTTCAACTTGTTAGAAAATGCATTCATTTGCCCAAGAGAATCATTAGACATCAACAAAATGCATCAGTGATTCGTATTTCCACGCAACTTTCAGAAACAGCACAGGACTGCCCAGTTCTGTGCGCATGCGTGCGGAGCGCGCGCAGGTCTACACTTTGTGTAGCCGTTAGCGTTGAGGCTAATGATTACCTTCTTCTGGTAGAGAAGGAAAGGCTTCCCACAAAACCTTCTCAATGAAATGTTAACTGCAAAGTAGCCTATGCCAGCTTGGCAGAATTATATCATCATTATTTGCATCAATCCAGTGGCCATTTGTTTTGCAAACTCCGCAATCACATGAGCGCTACAGCAACACCGCTTAACCAAACAAAGGTCTCTTCCTGGCGCACGCTTGCGTTTAAAGGGTAACTACACCCCAAAATCGATATGTCTTCAATTTTTCCAAGACCTCAAAAGTGGTCTCCTGCTAGGGTTTTAAATGTTGTCGTGGACATAGAACATCCAATCGTGTTATATTTCGATTAAAAAGGTGTGCTTTTGAGAGCGCAAACCTGGAGAAGCAGGGATAAACGGTTAAACCGGGAAATGTAAACGGAGGAGAGGGGGAATTTTTTTGGGGGGGGGGGGTCAGGCAAAACATTGAAGGGATTTTACAGGGCCCTAATGGACGACAGACATTGACAGTCTAAAAACAAATGCTGAATGTAGTGCCTACATTTCGAGGGAAACGCACTGTCCATGATTGGATTTGATCAGGGCAGGGCAGCACTAACAAACTGCATGTAGTCCAATAAAAAGACACAACATTATTAGGGCGATAAATAAAAGGCAGTTGCTCCACGCATGACACAAGAGCTCCACCCTCTACTGGAGCAAAAAGCTTACAGCACCTGGTATTCCCAGGCGGTCTCCCATCCAAGTACTAACCAGGCCCGACCCTGCTTAGCTTCCGAGATCGGACGAGATCGGGCGTATTCAGGCTGGTATGGCCGTAAGCGAAGGGAACCCTCTTGGTACACTATATAAAGTCAATGTGCCGCTCATTCATCGGGAGACAGAGAAATGTCCACGTTGTGACACACTGACAAAGCTCAAACCTTGCTTACATTTCCTTTCCAGCCCATATATTTCACTCTTGTGGGGGGGGGGGGGGGGGAGGGCATATCCTATGTTCACACTTATGACAACTTCATGGACTAGGGCCCTATATAATACGGAATCACGGAATCCAGACTTTAAACCGAAATTCAACAATATTCAAAAATGTTTTGAACTAAGGAGGAAATCAACTAAATCCTTTCAACTTGTTAGAAAATGCATTCATTTGCCCAAGAGAATCATTAGACATCAACAAAATGCATCAGTGATTCGTATTTCCACGCAACTTTCAGAAACAGCACAGGACTGCCCAGTTTCTGTGCGCATGCGTGCGGAGCGCGCGCAGGTCTACACTTTGTGTAGCCGTTAGCGTTGAGGCTAATGATTACCTTCTTCTGGTAGAGAAGGAAAGGCTTCCCACAAAAACCTTCTCAATGAAATGTTAACTGCAAAGTAGCCTATGCCAGCTTGGCAGAATTATATCATCATTATTTGCATCAATCCAGTGGCCATTTGTTTTGCAAACTCCGCAATCACATGAGCGCTACAGCAACACCGCTTAACCAAACAAAGGTCTCTTCCTGGCGCACGCTTGCGTTTAAAGGGTAACTACACCCCAAAATCGATATGTCTTCAATTTTTTCCAAGACCTCAAAAGTGGTCTCCTGCTAGGGTTTTAAATGTTGTCGTGGACATAGAACATCCAATCGTGTTATATTTCGATTAAAAAGGTGTGCTTTTGAGAGCGCAAACCTGGAGAAGCAGGGATAAACGGTAAACCGGGAAATGTAAACGGAGGAGAGGGGGAATTTTTTTTTTGGGGGGGGGGTCAGGCAAAACATTGAAGGGATTTTACAGGGCCCCTAATGGACGACAGACATTGACAGTCTAAAAACAAATGCTGAATGTAGTGCCTACATTTCGAGGGAAACGCACTGTCCATGATTGGATTTGATCAGGGCAGGGCAGCACTAACAAACTGCATGTAGTCCAATAAAAAGACACAACATTATTAGGGCGATAAATAAAAGGCAGTTGCTCCACGCATGACACAAGAGTACCCTCTACTGGAGCAAAAAGCTTACAGCACCTGGTATTCCCAGGCGGTCTCCCATCCAAGTACTAACCAGGCCCGACCCTGCTTAGCTTCCGAGATCGGACGAGATCGGGCGTATTCAGGCTGGTATGGCCGTAAGCGAAGGGAACCCTCTTGGTACACTATATAAAGTCAATGTGCCGCTCATTCATCGGGAGACAGAGAAAATGTCCACGTTGTGACACACTGACAAAGCTCAAACCTTGCTTACATTTCCTTTCCAGCCCATATATTTCACTCTTGTGGGGGGGGGGGGGGGGGGGCATATCCTATGTTCACACTTATGACAACTTCATGGACTAGGGCCCTATATAATACGGAAATCACGGAATCCAGACTTTAAACCGAAATTCAACAATATTCAAAAATGTTTTGAACTAAGGAGGAAATCAACTAAATCCTTTCAACTTGTTAGAAAATGCATTCATTTGCCCAAGAGAATCATTAGACATCAACAAAATGCATCAGTGATTCGTATTTCCACGCAACTTTCAGAAACAGCACAGGACTGCCCAGTTTCTGTGCGCATGCGTGCGGAGCGCGCGCAGGTCTACACTTTGTGTAGCCGTTAGCGTTGAGGCTAATGATTACCTTCTTCTGGTAGAGAAGGAAAGGCTTCCCACAAAAACCTTCTCAATGAAATGTTAACTGCAAAGTAGCCTATGCCAGCTTGGCAGAATTATATCATCATTATTTGCATCAATCCAGTGGCCATTTGTTTTGCAAACTCCGCAATCACATGAGCGCTACAGCAACACCGCTTAACCAAACAAAGGTCTCTTCCTGGCGCACGCTTGCGTTTAAAGGGTAACTACACCCCAAAATCGATATGTCTTCAATTTTTCCAAGACCTCAAAAGTGGTCTCCTGCTAGGGTTTTAAATGTTGTCGTGGACATAGAACATCCAATCGTGTTATATTTCGATTAAAAAGGTGTGCTTTTGAGAGCGCAAACCTGGAGAAGCAGGGATAAACGGTAAACCGGGAAATGTAAACGGAGGAGAGGGGGAATTTTTTTTGGGGGGGGGGGTCAGGCAAAACATTGAAGGGATTTTACAGGGCCCTAATGGACGACAGACATTGACAGTCTAAAAACAAATGCTGAATGTAGTGCCTACATTTCGAGGGAAACGCACTGTCCATGATTGGATTTGATCAGGGCAGGGCAGCACTAACAAACTGCATGTAGTCCAATAAAAAGACACAACATTATTAGGGCGATAAATAAAAGGCAGTTGCTCCACGCATGACACAAGAGCTCCACCCTCTACTGGAGCAAAAAGCTTACAGCACCTGGTATTCCCAGGCGGTCTCCCATCCAAGTACTAACCAGGCCCGACCCTGCTTAGCTTCGAGATCGGACGAGATCGGGCGTATTCAGGCTGGTATGGCCGTAAGCGAAGGGAACCCTCTTGGTACACTATATAAAGTCAATGTGCCGCTCATTCATCGGGAGACAGAGAAATGTCCACGTTGTGACACACTGGCAAAGCTCAAACCTTGCTTACATTTCCTTTCCAGCCCATATATTTCACTCTTGTGGGGGGGGGGGGGGGGGGGGCATATCCTATGTTTCACACTTATGACAACTTCATGGACTAGGGCCCTATATAATACGGAATCACGGAATCCAGACTTTAAACCGAAATTCAACAATATTCAAAAATGTTTTGAACTAAGGAGGAAATCAACTAAATCCTTTCAACTTGTTAGAAAATGCATTCATTTGCCCAAGAGAATCATTAGACATCAACAAAATGCATCAGTGATTCGTATTTCCACGCAACTTTCAGAAACAGCACAGGACTGCCCAGTTTCTGTGCGCATGCGTGCGGAGCGCGCGCAGGTCTACACTTTGTGTAGCCGTTAGCGTTGAGGCTAATGATTACCTTCTTCTGGTAGAGAAGGAAAGGCTTCCCACAAAAACCTTCTCAATGAAATGTTAACTGCAAAGTAGCCTATGCCAGCTTGGCAGAATTATATCATCATTATTTGCATCAATCCAGTGGCCATTTGTTTTGCAAACTCCGCAATCACATGAGCGCTACAGCAACACCGCTTAACCAAACAAAGGTCTCTTCCTGGCGCACGCTTGCGTTTAAAGGGTAACTACACCCCAAAATCGATATGTCTTCAATTTTTCCAAGACCTCAAAAGTGGTCTCCTGCTAGGGTTTTAAATGTTGTCGTGGACATAGAACATCCAATCGTGTTATATTTCGATTAAAAGGTGTGCTTTTGAGAGCGCAAACCTGGAGAAGCAGGGATAAACGGTAAACCGGGAAATGTAAACGGAGGAGAGGGGGAATTTTTTTTTGGGGGGGGGGTCAGGCAAAACATTGAAGGGATTTTACAGGGCCCTAATGGACGACAGACATTGACAGTCTAAAAACAAATGCTGAATGTAGTGCCTACATTTCGAGGGAAACGCCACTGTCCATGATTGGATTTGATCAGGGCAGGGCAGCACTAACAAACTGCATGTAGTCCAATAAAAGACACAACATATTTAGGGCGATAAATAAAAGGCAGTTGCTCCACGCATGACACAAGAGCTCCTACCTCTACTGGAGCAAAAAGCTTACAGCACCTGGTATTCCCAGGCGGTCTCCCATCCAAGTACTAACCAGGCCCGACCCTGCTTAGCTTCCGAGATCGGACGAGATCGGGCGTATTCAGGCTGGTATGGCCGGTAAGCGAAGGGAACCCTCTTGGTACACTATATAAAGTCAATGTGCCGCTCATTCATCGGGAGACAGAGAAATGTCCACGTTGTGACACACTGACAAAGCTCAAACCTTGCTTACATTTCCTTTCCAGCCCATATATTTCACTCTTGTGGGGGGGGGGGGGGGGGGGGCATATCCTATGTTCACACTTATGACAACTTCATGGACTAGGGCCCTATATAATACGGAATCACGGAATCCAGACTTTAAACGAAATTCAACAATATTCAAAAATGTTTTGAACTAAGGAGGAAATCAACTAAATCCTTTCAACTTGTTAGAAAATGCATTCATTTGCCCAAGAGAATCATTAGACATCAACAAAATGCATCAGTGATTCGTATTTCCACGCAACTTTCAGAAACAGCACAGGACTGCCCAGTTTCTGTGCGCATGCGTGCGGAGCGCGCGCAGGTCTACACTTTGTGTAGCCGTTAGCGTTGAGGCTAATGATTACCTTCTTCTGGTAGAGAAGGAAAGGCTTCCCACAAAAACCTTCTCAATGAAATGTTAACTGCAAAGTAGCCTATGCCAGCTTGGCAGAATTATATCATCATTATTTGCATCAATCCAGTGGCCATTTGTTTTGCAAACTCCGCAATCACATGAGCGCTACAGCAACACCGCTTAACCAAACAAAGGTCTCTTCCTGGCGCACGCTTGCGTTTAAAGGGTAACTACACCCCAAAATCGATATGTCTTCAATTTTTCCAAGACCTCAAAGTGGGTCTCCTGCTAGGGTTTTAAATGTTGTCGTGGACATAGAACATCCAATCGTGTTATATTTCGATTAAAAAGGTGTGCTTTTGAGAGCGCAAACCTGGAGAAGCAGGGATAAACGGTAAACGGGAAATGTAAACGGAGGAGAGGGGGAATTTTTTTTGGGGGGGGGGGGTCAGGCAAAACATTGAAGGGATTTTACAAGGGCCCTAATGGACGACAGACATGACAGTCTAAAAACAAATGCTGAATGTAGTGCCTACATTTCGAGGGAAACGCACTGTCCATGATTGGATTTGATCAGGGCAGGGCAGCACTAACAAACTGCATGTAGTCCAATAAAAAGACACAACATTATTAGGGCGATAAATAAAAGGCAGTTGCTCCACGCATGACACAAGAGCTCCACCCTCTACTGGAGCAAAAAGCTTACAGCACCTGGTATTCCCAGGCGGTCTCCCATCCAAGTACTAACCAGGCCCGACCCTGCTTAGCTTCCGAGATCGGACGAGATCGGGCGTATTCAGGCTGGTATGGCCGTAAGCGAAGGGAACCCTCTGGTACACTATATAAAGTCAATGTGCCGCTCATTCATCGGGAGACAGAGAAATGTCCACGTTGTGACACACTGACAAAGCTCAAACCTTGCTTACATTTCCTTTCCAGCCCATATATTTCACTCTTGTGGGGGGGGGGGGGGGGGGGGCATATCCTATGTTCACACTTATGACAACTTCATGGACTAGGGCCCTATATAATACGGAATCACGGAATCCAGACTTTAAACCGAAATTCAACAATATTCAAAAATGTTTTGAACTAAGGAGGAAATCAACTAAATCCTTTCAACTTGTTAGAAAATGCATTCATTTGCCCAAGAGAATCATTAGACATCAACAAAATGCATCAGTGATTCGTATTTCCACGCAACTTTCAGAAACAGCACAGGACTGCCCAGTTTCTGTGCGCATGCGTGCGGAGCGCGCGCAGGTCTACACTTTGTGTAGCCGTTAGCGTTGAGGCTAATGATTACCTTCTTCTGGTAGAGAAGGAAAGGCTTCCCACAAAAACCTTCTCAATGAAATGTTAACTGCAAAGTAGCCTATGCAGCTTGGCAGAATTATATCATCATTATTTGCATCAATCCAGTGGCCATTGTTTTGCAAACTCCGCAATCACATGAGCGCTACAGCAACACCGCTTAACCAAACAAAGGTCTCTTCCTGGCGCACGCTTGCGTTTAAAGGGTAACTACACCCCAAAATCGATATGTCTTCAATTTTTCCAAGACCTCAAAGTGGTCTCCTGCTAGGGTTTTAAATGTTGTCGTGGACATAGAACATCCAATCGTGTTATATTTCGATTAAAAAGGTGTGCTTTTGAGAGCGCAAACCTGGAGAAGCAGGGATAAACGGTAAACCGGGAAATGTAAACGGAGGAGAGGGGGAATTTTTTTGGGGGGGGGGGGGTCAGGCAAAACATTGAAGGATTTTACAGGGCCCTAATGGACGACAGACATTGACAGTCTAAAAACAAATGCTGAATGTAGTGCCTACATTTCGAGGGAAACGCACTGTCCATGATTGGATTTGATCAGGGCAGGGCAGCACTAACAAACTGCATGTAGTCCAATAAAAAGACACAACATTATTAGGGCGATAAATAAAAGGCAGTTGCTCCACGCATGACACAAGAGCTCCACCCTCTACTGGAGCAAAAAGCTTACAGCACCTGGTATTCCCAGGCGGTCTCCCATCCAAGTACTAACCAGGCCCGACCCTGCTTAGCTTCCGAGATCGGACGAGATCGGGCGTATTCAGGCTGGTATGGCCGTAAGCGAAGGGAACCCTCTTGGTACACTATATAAAGTCAATGTGCCGCTCATTCATCGGGAGACAGAGAAATGTCCACGTTGTGACACACTGACAAAGCTCAAACCTTGCTTACATTTCCTTTCCAGCCCATATATTTCACTCTTGTGGGGGGGGGGGGGGGGGAGGGCATATCCTATGTTCACACTTATGACAACTTCATGGACTAGGGCCCTATATAATACGGGAATCACGGAATCCAGACTTTAAACCGAAATTCAACAATATTCAAAAATGTTTTGAACTAAGGAGGAAATCAACTAAATCCTTTCAACTTGTTAGAAAATGCATTCATTTGCCCAAGAGAATCATTAGACATCAACAAAATGCATCAGTGATTCGTAATTTCCACGCAACTTTCAGAAACAGCACAGGACTGCCCAGTTTCTGTGCGCATGCGTGCGGAGCGCGCGCAGGTCTACACTTTGTGTAGCCGTTAGCGTTGAGGCTAATGATTACCTTCTTCTGGTAGAGAAGGAAAGGCTTCCCACAAAAACCTTCTCAATGAAATGTTAACTGCAAAGTAGCCTATGCCAGCTTGGCAGAATTATATCATCATTATTTGCATCAATCCAGTGGCCATTTGTTTTGCAAACTCCGCAATCACATGAGCGCTACAGCAACACCGCTTAACCAAACAAAGGTCTCTTCCTGGCGCACGCTTGCGTTTAAAGGGTAACTACACCCCAAAATCGATATGTCTTCAATTTTTCCAAGACCTCAAAAGTGGTCTCCTGCTAGGGTTTTAAATGTTGTCGTGGACATAGAACATCCAATCGTGTTATATTTCGATTAAAAAGGTGTGCTTTTGAGAGCGCAAACCTGGAGAAGCAGGGATAAACGGTAAACCGGGAATGTAAACGGAGGAGAGGGGGATTTTTTTTTGGGGGGGGGGGTCAGGCAAAACATTGAAGGGATTTTACAGGGCCCTAATGGACGACAGACATTGACAGTCTAAAACAAATGCTGAATGTAGTGCCTACATTTCGAGGGAAACGCAATGTCCATGATTGGATTTGATCAGGGCAGGGCAGCACTAACAAACTGCATGTAGTCCAATAAAAAGACACAACATTATTAGGGCGATAATAAAAGGCAGTTGCTCCACGCATGACACAAGAGCTACCCTCTACTGGAGCAAAAAGCTTACAGCACCTGGTATTCCCAGGCGGTCTCCCATCCAAGTACTAAACCAGGCCCGACCCTGCTTAGCTTCCGAGATCGGACGAGATCGGGCGTATTCAGGCTGGTATGGCCGTAGCGAAGGGAACCCTCTTGGTACACTATATAAAGTCAATGTGCCGCTCATTCATCGGGAGACAGAGAAATGTCCACGTTGTGACACACTGACAAAGCTCAAACCTTGCTTACATTTCCTTTCCAGCCCATATATTTCACTCTTGTGGGGGGGGGGGGGGGGGAGGGCATATCCTATGTTCACACTTATGACAACTTCATGGACTAGGGCCCTATATAATACGGAATCACGGAATCCAGACTTTAAACCGAAATTCAACAATATTCAAAAATGTTTTGAACTAAGGAGGAAATCAACTAAATCCTTTCAACTTGTTAGAAAATGCATTCATTTTGCCCAAGAGAATCATTAGACATCAACAAAATGCATCAGTGATTCGTATTTCCACGCAACTTTCAGAAACAGCACAGGACTGCCAGTTTCTGTGCGCATGCGTGCGGAGCGCGCGCAGGTCTACACTTTGTGTAGCCGTTAGCGTTGAGGCTAATGATTACCTTCTTCTGGTAGAGAAGGAAAGGCTTCCCACAAAAACCTTCTCAATGAAATGTTAACTGCAAAGTAGCCTATGCCAGCTGGCAGAATTATATCATCATTATTTGCATCAATCCAGTGGCCATTTGTTTTGCAAACTCCGCAATCACATGAGCGCTACAGCAACACCGCTTAACCAAACAAAGGTCTCTTCCTGGCGCACGCTTGCGTTTAAAGGGTAACTACACCCCAAAATCGATATGTCTTCAATTTTTCCAAGACCTCAAAAGTGGTCTCCTGCTAGGGTTTTAAATGTTGTCGTGGACATAGAACATCCAATCGTGTTATATTTCGATTAAAAAGGTGTGCTTTTGAGAGCGCAAACCTGGAGAAGCAGGGATAAACGGTAAACCGGGAAATGTAAACGGAGGAGAGGGGGAATTTTTTTTTTGGGGGGGGGTCAGGCAAAACATTGAAGGGATTTTACAGGGCCCTAATGGACGACAGACATTGACAGTCTAAAAACAAATGCTGAATGTAGTGCCTACATTTCGAGGGAAACGCACTGTCCATGATTGGATTTGATCAGGGCAGGGCAGCACTAACAAACTGCATGTAGTCCAATAAAAAGACACAACATTATTAGGGCGATAAATAAAAGGCAGTTGCTCCACGCATGACACAAGAGTACCCTCTACTGGAGCAAAAGCTTACAGCACCTGGTATTCCCAGGCGGTCTCCCATCCAAGTACTAACCAGGCCCGACCCTGCTTAGCTTCCGAGATCGACGAGATCGGGCGTATTCAGGCTGGTATGGCCGTAAGCGAAGGGAACCCTCTTGGTACACTATATAAAGTCAATGTGCCGCTCATTCATCGGGAGACAGAGAAATGTCCACGTTGTGACACCCTGACAAAGCTCAAACCTTGCTTACATTTCCTTTCCAGCCCATATATTTCACTCTTGTGGGGGGGGGGGGGGGGAGGGCATATCCTATGTTCACACTTATGACAACTTCATGGACTAGGGCCCCTATATAATACGGAATCACGGAATCCAGACTTTAAACCGAAATTCAACAATATTCAAAATGTTTTGAACTAAGGAGGAAATCAACTAAATCCTTTCAACTTGTTAGAAAATGCATTCATTTGCCCAAGAGAATCATTAGACATCAACAAAATGCATCAGTGATTCGTATTTCCACGCAACTTTCAGAAACAGCACAGGACTGCCCAGTTTCTGTGCGCATGCGTGCGGAGCGCGCGCAGGTCTACACTTTGTGTAGCCGTTAGCGTTGAGGCTAATGATTACCTTCTTCTGGTAGAGAAGGAAAGGCTTCCCACAAAAACCTTCTCAATGAAATGTTAACTGCAAAGTAGCCTATGCCAGCTTGGCAGAATTATATCATCATTATTTGCATCAATCCAGTGCCATTTGTTTTGCAAACTCCGCAATCACATGAGCGCTACAGCAACACCGCTTAACCAAACAAAGGTCTCTTCCTGGCGCACGCTTGCGTTTAAAGGGTAACTACACCCAAAATCGATATGTCTTCAATTTTTCCAAGACCTCAAAAGTGGTCCTCCTGCTAGGGTTTTAAATGTTGTCGTGGACATAGAACATCCAATCGTGTTATATTTCGATTAAAAGGTGTGCTTTTGAGAGCGCAAACCTGGAGAAGCAGGGATAAACGGTAAACGGGAAATGTAAACGGAGGAGAGGGGGAATTTTTTTTTGGGGGGGGGGGTCAGGCAAAACATTGAAGGGATTTTACAGGGCCCTAATGGACGACAGACATTGACAGTCTAAAAACAAATGCTGAATGTAGTGCCTACATTTCGAGGGAAACGCACTGTCCATGATTGGATTTGATCAGGGCAGGGCAGCACTAACAAACTGCATGTAGTCCAATAAAAGACACAACATTATTAGGGCGATAAATAAAGGCAGTTGCTCCACGCATGACACAAGAGTACCCTCTACGGAGCAAAAAGCTTACAGCACCTGGTATTCCCAGGCGGTCCTCCCATCCAAGTACTAACCAGGCCCGACCCTGCTTAGCCTTCCGAGATCGGACGAGATCGGGCGTATTCAGGCTGGTATGGCCGTAAGCGAAGGGAACCCTCTTGGTACACTATATTAAAGTCAATGTGCCGCTCATTCATCGGGAGACAGAGAAATGTCCACGTTGTGACACACTGACAAAGCTCAAACCTTGCTTACATTTCCTTTTCCAGCCCATATATTTCACTCTTGTGGGGGGGGGGGGGGGGGGAGGGCATATCCTATGTTCACACTTATGACAACTTCATGGACTAGGGCCCTATATAATACGGAATCACGGAATCCAGACTTTAAACCGAAATTCAACAATATTCAAAAATGTTTTGAACTAAGGAGGAATCAACTAAATCCTTTCAACTTGTTAGAAAATGCATTCATTTGCCCAAGAGAATCATTAGACATCAACAAAATGCATCAGTGATTCGTATTTTCCACGCAACTTTCAGAAACAGCACAGGACTGCCCAGTTTCTGTGCGCATGCGTGCGGAGCGCGCGCAGGTCTACACTTTGTGTAGCCGTTAGCGTTGAGGCTAATGATTTACCTTCTTCTGGTAGAGAAGGAAAGGCTTCCCACAAAAACCTTCTCAATGAAATGTTAACTGCAAAGTAGCCTATGCCAGCTTGGCAGAATTATATCATCATTATTTGCATCAATCCAGTGGCCATTTGTTTTGCAAACTCCGCAATCACATGAGCGCTACAGCAACACCGCTTAACCAAACAAAGGTCTCTTCCTGGCGCACGCTTGCGTTTAAAGGGTAACTACACCCCAAAATCGATATGTCTTCAATTTTTCCAAGACCTCAAAAGTGGTCTCCTGCTAGGGTTTTAAATGTTGTCGTGGACATAGAACATCCAATCGTGTTATATTTCGATTAAAAAGGTGTGCTTTTGAGAGCGCAAACCTGGAGAAGCAGGATATAAACGGTAAACGGGAAAATGTAAACGGAGGAGAGGGGGAATTTTTTTGGGGGGGGGGGGTCAGGCAAAACATTGAAGGGATTTTACAGGGCCCTAATGGACGACAGACATTGACAGTCTAAAAACAAATGCTGAATGTAGTGCCTACATTTCGAGGGAAACGCACTGTCCATGATTGGATTTGATCAGGGCAGGGCAGCACTAACAAACTGCATGTAGTCCAATAAAAGACACAACATTATTAGGGCGATAAATAAAAGGCAGTTGCTCCACGCATGACACAAGAGCTCACCCTCTACTGGAGCAAAAAGCTTACAGCACCTGGTATTCCCAGGCGGTTCTCCCATCCAAGTACTAACCAGGCCCGACCCTGCTTAGCTTCCGAGATCGGACGAGATCGGGCGTATTCAGGCTGGTATGGCCGTAAGCGAAGGGAACCCTCTTGGTACACTATATAAGTCAATTGTGCCGCTCATTCATCGGGAGACAGAGAAATGTCCACGTTGTGACACACTGACAAAGCTCAAACCTTGCTTACATTTCCTTTTCCAGCCCATATATTTCACTCTTTGTGGGGGGGGGGGGGGGGGAGGGCATATCCTATGTTCACACTTATGACAACTTCATGGACTAGGGCCCTATATAATACGGAATCACGGAATCCAGACTTTAAACCGAAATTCAACAATATTCAAAAATGTTTTGAACTAAGGAGGAAATCAACTAAATCCTTTCAACTTGTTAGAAAATGCATTCATTTGCCCAAGAGAATCATTAGACATCAACAAAATGCATCAGTGATTCGTATTTCCACGCAACTTTCAGAAACAGCACAGGAATGCCCAGTTTCTGTGCGCATGCGTTGCGGAGCGCGCGCAGGTCTACACTTTGTGTAGCCGTTAGCGTTGAGGCTAATGATTACCTTCTTCTGGTAGAGAAGGAAAGGCTTCCCACAAAACCTTCTCAATGAAATGTTAACTGCAAAGTAGCCTATGCCAGCTTGGCAGAATTATATCATCATTATTTGCATCAATCCAGTGGCCATTTGTTTTGCAAACTCCGCAATCACATGAGCGCTACAGCAAACACCCGCTTAACCAAACCAAGGTCTCTTCCTGGCGCACGCTTGCGTTTAAAGGGTAACTACACCCCAAAATCGATATGTCTTCAATTTTTCCAAGACCTCAAAAGTGGTCTCCTGCTAGGGTTTTAAATGTTGTCGTGGACATAGAACATCCAATCGTGTTATATTTCGATTAAAAAGGTGTGCTTTTGAGAGCGCAAACCTGGAGAAGCAGGGATAAACGGTAAACCGGGAAATGTAAACGGAGGAGAGGGGGAATTTTTTTTTGGGGGGGGGGTCAGGCAAAACATTGAAGGGATTTTACAGGGCCCTAATGGACGACAGACATTGACAGTCTAAAAACAAATGCTGAATGTAGTGCCTACATTTCGAGGGAAACGCACTGTCCATGATTGGATTTGATCAGGGCAGGGCAGCACTAACAAACTGCATGTAGTCCAATAAAAAGACACAACATTATTAGGGCGATAAATAAAAGGCAGTTGCTCCACGCATGACACAAGAGTACCCTCTACTGGAGCAAAAAGCTTACAGCACCTGGTATTCCCAGGCGGTCTCCCATCCAAGTACTAACCAGGCCCGACCCTGCTTAGCTTCCGAGATCGGACGAGATCGGGCGTATTCAGGCTGGTATGGCCGTAAGCGAAGGGAACCCTCTTGGTACACTATATAAAGTCAATGTGCCGCTCATTCATCGGGAGACAGAGAAATGTCCACGTTGTGACACACTGACAAAGCTCAAACCTTGCTTACATTTCCTTTCCAGCCCATATATTTCACTCTTGTGGGGGGGGGGGGGGGGGGGGGTCCTATGTTCACACTTATGACAACATGGACTAGGGGCCTATATAATACGGAATCACGGAATCCAGACTTTAACCGAAATTCAACAATATTCAAAATGTTTTGAACTAAGGAGGAAATAACTAAA
>NW_023494229.1:0-50643 GCF_013265735.2 Oncorhynchus mykiss
AACACCTGATGTAACGTTGGATACGACTATAGAAACACCTGATGTAACGTTGGATACGACTATAGAAACACCTGATGTAACGTTGGATACGACTATAGAAACACCTGATGTAACGTTGGTACGACTATAGAAACACCTGATGTAAAACGTTGGATACGACTATAGAAACACCTGATGTAAACGTTGGATACGACTATAGAAACACCTGATGTAACGTTGATACGACTATAGAAACACCTGATGTAACTTCAGGTACGACTATAGAAACACCTGATGTAACGTTGGATACGACTATAGAAACACTGATGTAACGTTGGATACGACTATAGAACACTGATGTAACGTGGTACGACTATAGAAACACCTGATGTAACGTTGGATACGACTATAGAAACACCTGATGTAACTTTGGATACGACTATAGAACACCTGATGTAACGTTGGATACGACTATAGAAACCCTGATGTAACGTTGGATACGACTATAGAAACACCTGATGTAACGTTGGATACACTATAGAAACACCTGATGTAACGTTGGATACGACTATAGAAACACCTGATGTAACGTTGGATACGACTATAGACACCTGATGTAACGTTGGATACGACTATAGACACCTGATGTAACGTTGGATACGACTATAGAACACCTGATGTACGTTGGATACGACTATAGAAACACCTGATGTAACGTTGATACGACTATAGAAACACCTGATGTAACGTTGGATACGACTATAGAAACACCTGATGTAACGTTGGATACGACTATAGAAACACCTGATGTAACGTTGGATACGACTATAGAAACACCTGATGTAACGTTGGATACGACTATAGAACCACCTGATGTAACGTCAGGTACGACTATAGAAACACCTGATGTAACGTTGGATACGACTATAGAAACACCTGATGTAACGTTGGATACGACTATAGAACACCTGATGTAACGTTGGATACGACTATAGAACACCTGATGTAACGTTGGATACGACTATAGAAACACCTGATGTAACGTTGGATACGACTATAGAAACACCTGATGTAACGTTGGTACGACTATAGAACACCTGATGTACGTTGGATACGACTATAGAAACACCTGATGTAACGTTGGTACACTATAGAAACACCTGATGTAACGTTGGGTACGACTATAGAACACCTGATGTAACGTTGGATACGACTATAGAAACACCTGATGTAACGTTGGTACGACTATAGAAACACCTGATGTAACGTTGGATACGACTATAGAACACCTGATGTAACGTTGGATACGACTATAGAAACACCTGATGTAACGTTGGATACGACTATAGAAACACCTGATGTAACGTTGGATACGACTATAGAAACACCTGATGTAACGTACGACTATAGAAACACCTGATGTAACGTTGGATACGACTATAGAAACACCTGATGTAACGTTGGATACGACTATAGAAACACCTGATGTAACGTCAGATACGACTATAGAAACACCTGATGTAACGTTGGATACGACTATAGAAACACTGATGTAACGTTGATACGACTATAGAAACACCTGATGTAACGTTGGATACGACTATAGAAACACCTGATGTAACGTTGGATACGACTATAGAAACACCTGATGTAACGTTGGATACGACTATAGAAACACCTGATGTAACGTTGGATACGACTATAGAAACACCTGATGTAACGTTGGATACGACTATAGAAACACCTGATGTAACGTTGGATACGACTATAGAAACACCTGATGTAACGTTGGATACGACTATAGAAACACCTGATGTAACGTTGGATACGACTATAGAAACACCTGATGTAACGTTGTACGACTATAGAAACACCTGATGTAACGTTGGATACGACTATAGAAACACCTGATGTAACGTTGGATACGACTATAGAAACACCTGATGTAACGTTGGATACGACTATAGAAACACCTGATGTAACGTTGGATACGACTATAGAAACACCTGATGTAACGTTGGTACGACTATAGAAACACCTGATGTAACGTTGGATACGACTATAGAAACACCTGATGTAACGTTGGTACGACTATAGAAACACCTGATGTAACGTTGGATACGACTATAGAAACACCTGATGTAACGTTGATACGACTATAGAAACACCTGATGTAACGTTGGTACGACTATAGAAACACCTGATGTAACGTTGGATACGACTATAGAAACACCTGATGTAACGTTGGATACGACTATAGAGAAACACCTGATGTAACGTCAGGTACTACTATAGAAACACCTGATGTAACGTTGGATACGACTATAGAAACACCTGATGTAACGTTGGATACGACTATAGAAACACCTGATGTAACGTTGGATACGACTATAGAAACACCTGATGTAACGTTGGATACGACTATAGAAACACCTGATGTAACGTTGGATACGACTATAGAAACACCTGATGTAACGTTGGATACGACTATAGAAACACCTGATGTAACGTTGGATACGACTATAGAAACACCTGATGTAACGTTGGATACGACTATAGAAACACCTGATGTAACGTTGTACGACTATAGAAACACCTGATGTAACGTTGGATACGACTATAGAAACACCTGATGTAACGTTGGATACGACTATAGAAACACCTGATGTAACGTTGGATACGACTATAGAAACACCTGATGTAACGTTGGATACGACTATAGAAACACCTGATGTAACGTTGGATACGACTATAGAAACACCTGATGTAACGTTGGATACGACTATAGAAACACCTGATGTAACGTTGGATACGACTATAGAAACACCTGATGTAACGTTGGATACGACTATAGAAACACCTGATGTAACGTTGGATACGACTATAGAAACACCTGATGTAACGTTGGATACGACTATAGAAACACCTGATGTAACGTTGGATACGACTATAGAAACACCTGATGTAACGTTGGATACGACTATAGAAACACCTGATGTAACGTTGGATACGACTATAGAAACACCTGATGTAACGTTGGATACGACTATAGAAACACCTGATGTAACGTTGGTACGACTATAGAAACACCTGATGTAACGTTGGATACGACTATAGAAACACCTGATGTAACGTTGGATACGACTATAGAAACACCTGATGTAACGTTGGATACGACTATAGAAACACCTGATGTAACGTTGGTACGACTATAGAAACACCTGATGTAACGTTGGATACGACTATAGAAACACCTGATGTAACGTCAGGTACGACTATAGAAACACCTGATGTAACGTTGGATACGACTATAGAAACACCTGATGTAACGTTGGATACGACTATAGAAACACCTGATGTAACGTTGGATACGACTATAGAAACACCTGATGTAACGTTGGATACGACTATAGAAACACCTGATGTAACGTTGGATACGACTATAGAAACACCTGATGTAACGTTGGTACGACTATAGAAACACCTGATGTAACGTTGGATACGACTATAGAAACACCTGATGTAACGTTGGATACGACTATAGAAACACCTGATGTACGTTGGATACGACTATAGAAACACCTGATGTAACGTTGGATACGACTATAGAAACACCTGATGTAACGTCAGGTACGACTATAGAAACCCTGATGTAACGTTGGATACGACTATAGAAACACCTGATGTAACGTCAGGTACGACTATAGAAACACCTGATGTAACGTTGGATACGACTATAGAAACACCTGATGTAACGTTGGATACGACTATAGAAACACCTGATGTAACGTTGGTACGACTATAGAAACACCTGATGTAACGTTGGATACGACTATAGAAACACCTGATGTAACGTTGGATACGACTATAGAAACCCTGAGTAACGTTGGTACGACTATAGAAACACCTGATGTAACGTTGGATACGACTATAGAACACCTGATGTAACGTTGGATACGACTATAGAAACCCTGATGTAACGTTGGATACGACTATAGAAACACCTGATGTAACTTTGGATACGACTATAGAACACCTGATGTAACGTTGGATACGACTATAGAAACCCTGATGTAACGTTGGATACGACTATAGAAACACCTGATGTAACGTTGGATACGACTATAGAAACACCTGATGTAACGTTGGATACGACTATAGAAACACCTGATGTAACGTCAGTACGACTATAGAAACCCTGATGTAACGTTGGATACGACTATAGAAACACCTGATGTAACGTTGGATACGACTATAGAAACACCTGATGTAACGTCAGGATACGACTATAGAAACACCTGATGTAACGTTGGATACGACTATAGAAACACCTGATGTAACGTCAGATACGACTATAGAAACACCTGATGTAACGTTGGTACGACTATAGAAACACCTGATGTAACGTTGGATACGACTATAGAAACACCTGATGTAACGTCAGGTACACTATAGAAACACCTGATGTAACGTTGGATACGACTATAGAAACACCTGATGTAACGTTGGATACGACTATAGAAACACCTGATGTAACGTCAGATACGACTATAGAAACACCTGATGTAACGTTGGATACGACTATAGAAACACCTGATGTAACGTTGGATACGACTATAGAAACACCTGATGTAACGTTGGATACGACTATAGAAACACCTGATGTAACGTTGGTACGACTATAGAACACCTGATGTAACGTTGGATACGACTATAGAAACACCTGATGTAACGTTGGATACGACTATAGAAACACCTGATGTAACGTTGGATACGACTATAGAAACACCTGATGTAACGTTGGATACGACTATAGAAACACCTGATGTAACGTTGGATACGACTATAGAAACACCTGATGTAACGTTGGATACGACTATAGAAACACCTGATGTAACGTTGGATACGACTATAGAAACACCTGATGTAACGTTGGATACGACTATAGAAACACCTGATGTAACGTCAGGATACGACTATAGAAACACCTGATGTAACGTTGGATACGACTATAGAAACACCTGATGTAACGTGGATACGACTATAGAAACACCTGATGTAACGTTGGATACGACTATAGAAACACCTGATGTAACGTTGGATACGACTATAGAAACACCTGATGTAACGTTGGATACGACTATAGAAACACCTGATGTAACGTTGGATACGACTATAGAAACACCTGATGTAACGTTGGATACGACTATAGAAACACCTGATGTAACGTCAGGTACGACTATAGAAACACCTGATGTAACGTTGGATACGACTATAGAAACACCTGATGTAACGTTGGATACGACTATAGAAACACCTGATGTAACGTTGGATACGACTATAGAAACACCTGATGTAACGTTGGATACGACTATAGAAACACCTGATGTAACGTTGGATACGACTATAGAAACACCTGATGTAACGTCAGGTACGACTATAGAAACACCTGATGTAACGTTGGATACGACTATAGAAACACCTGATGTAACGTTGGATACGACTATAGAAACACCTGATGTAACGTTGGTACGACTATAGAAACACCTGATGTAACGTTGGATACGACTATAGAAACACCTGATGTAACGTTGGATACGACTATAGAAACACCTGATGTAACGTTGGATACGACTATAGAAACACCTGATGTAACGTCAGTACGACTATAGAAACACCTGATGTAACGTTGGATACGACTATAGAAACACCTGATGTAACGTTGGATACGACTATAGAAACACCTGATGTAACGTTGGATACGACTATAGAAACACCTGATGTAACGTTGGATACGACTATAGAAACACCTGATGTAACGTTGGATACGACTATAGAAACACCTGATGTAACGTTGGATACGACTATAGAAACACCTGATGTAACGTTGGATACGACTATAGAAACACCTGATGTAACGTTGGATACGACTATAGAAACACCTGATGTAACGTTGGATACGACTATAGAAACACCTGATGTAACGTTGGATACGACTATAGAAACACCTGATGTAACGTTGGATACGACTATAGAAACACCTGATGTAACGTTGGATACGACTATAGAAACACCTGATGTAACGTTGGATACGACTATAGAAACACCTGATGTAACGTTGGATACGACTATAGAAACACCTGATGTAACGTCAGGATACGACTATAGAAACACCTGATGTAACGTTGGATACGACTATAGAAACACCTGATGTAACGTTGGATACGACTATAGAAACACCTGATGTAACGTTGGATACGACTATAGAAACACCTGATGTAACGTTGGATACGACTATAGAAACACCTGATGTAACGTTGGATACGACTATAGAAACACCTGATGTAACGTTGGATACGACTATAGAAACACCTGATGTAACGTTGGATACGACTATAGAAACACCTGATGTAACGTTGGATACGACTATAGAAACACCTGATGTAACGTTGGATACGACTATAGAAACACCTGATGTAACGTTGGATACGACTATAGAAACACCTGATGTAACGTTGGATACGACTATAGAAACACCTGATGTAACGTTGGATACGACTATAGAAACACCTGATGTAACGTTGGATACGACTATAGAAACACCTGATGTAACGTTGGATACGACTATAGAAACACCTGATGTAACGTTGGATACGACTATAGAAACACCTGATGTAACGTTGGATACGACTATAGAAACACCTGATGTAACGTTGGATACGACTATAGAAACACCTGATGTAACGTTGGATACGACTATAGAAACACCTGATGTAACGTTGGATACGACTATAGAAACACCTGATGTAACGTTGGATACGACTATAGAAACACCTGATGTAACGTTGGATACGACTATAGAAACACCTGATGTAACGTTGGATACGACTATAGAAACACCTGATGTAACGTTGGATACGACTATAGAAACACCTGATGTAACGTTGGATACGACTATAGAAACACCTGATGTAACGTTGGATACGACTATAGAAACACCTGATGTAACGTCAGGATACGACTATAGAAACACCTGATGTAACGTTGGATACGACTATAGAAACACCTGATGTAACGTTGGATACGACTATAGAAACACCTGATGTAACGTTGGATACGACTATAGAAACACCTGATGTAACGTTGGATACGACTATAGAAACACCTGATGTAACGTTGGATACGACTATAGAAACACCTGATGTAACGTTGGATACGACTATAGAAACACCTGATGTAACGTTGGATACGACTATAGAAACACCTGATGTAACGTTGGATACGACTATAGAAACACCTGATGTAACGTTGGATACGACTATAGAAACACCTGATGTAACGTTGGATACGACTATAGAAACACCTGATGTAACGTTGGATACGACTATAGAAACACCTGATGTAACGTTGGATACGACTATAGAAACACCTGATGTAACGTTGGATACGACTATAGAAACACCTGATGTAACGTTGGATACGACTATAGAAACACCTGATGTAACGTTGGATACGACTATAGAAACACCTGATGTAACGTTGGATACGACTATAGAAACACCTGATGTAACGTTGGATACGACTATAGAAACACCTGATGTAACGTTGGATACGACTATAGAAACACCTGATGTAACGTTGGATACGACTATAGAAACACCTGATGTAACGTTGGATACGACTATAGAAACACCTGATGTAACGTTGGATACGACTATAGAAACACCTGATGTAACGTTGGATACGACTATAGAAACACCTGATGTAACGTTGGGTACGACTATAGAAACACCTGATGTAACGTCAGGTACGACTATAGAAACACCTGATGTAACGTTGGATACGACTATAGAAACACCTGATGTAACGTTGGATACGACTATAGAAACACCTGATGTAACGTTGGATACGACTATAGAAACACCTGATGTAACGTTGGATACGACTATAGAAACACCTGATGTAACGTTGGATACGACTATAGAAACACCTGATGTAACGTCAGGTACGACTATAGAAACACCTGATGTAACGTTGGATACGACTATAGAAACACCTGATGTAACGTTGGATACGACTATAGAAACACCTGATGTAACGTTGGATACGACTATAGAAACACCTGATGTAACGTTGGATACGACTATAGAAACACCTGATGTAACGTTGGATACGACTATAGAAACACCTGATGTAACGTTGGATACGACTATAGAAACACCTGATGTAACGTTGGATACGACTATAGAAACACCTGATGTAACGTTGGATACGACTATAGAAACACCTGATGTAACGTTGGATACGACTATAGAAACACCTGATGTAACGTTGGATACGACTATAGAAACACCTGATGTAACGTTGGATACGACTATAGAAACACCTGATGTAACGTTGGATACGACTATAGAAACACCTGATGTAACGTTGGATACGACTATAGAAACACCTGATGTAACGTTGGATACGACTATAGAAACACCTGATGTAACGTTGGATACGACTATAGAAACACCTGATGTAACGTTGGATACGACTATAGAAACACCTGATGTAACGTTGGATACGACTATAGAAACACCTGATGTAACGTTGGATACGACTATAGAAACACCTGATGTAACGTTGGATACGACTATAGAAACACCTGATGTAACGTTGGATACGACTATAGAAACACCTGATGTAACGTTGGTACGACTATAGAAACACCTGATGTAACGTTGGATACGACTATAGAAACACCTGATGTAACGTTGGATACGACTATAGAAACACCTGATGTAACGTTGGATACGACTATAGAAACACCTGATGTAACGTTGGATACGACTATAGAAACACCTGATGTAACGTTGGATACGACTATAGAAACACCTGATGTAACGTTGGATACGACTATAGAAACACCTGATGTAACGTTGGATACGACTATAGAAACACCTGATGTAACGTTGGATACGACTATAGAAACACCTGATGTAACGTTGGATACGACTATAGAAACACCTGATGTAACGTTGGATACGACTATAGAAACACCTGATGTAACGTTGGATACGACTATAGAAACACCTGATGTAACGTTGGTACGACTATAGAAACACCTGATGTAACGTTGGATACGACTATAGAAACACCTGATGTAACGTTGGATACGACTATAGAAACACCTGATGTAACGTCAGGTACGACTATAGAAACACCTGATGTAACGTTGGATACGACTATAGAACACCTGATGTAACGTTGGATACGACTATAGAAACACCTGATGTAACGTTGGATACGACTATAGAAACACCTGATGTAACGTTGGATACGACTATAGAAACACCTGATGTAACGTTGGATACGACTATAGAAACACCTGATGTAACGTTGGATACGACTATAGAAACACCTGATGTAACGTTGGATACGACTATAGAAACACCTGATGTAACGTTGGATACGACTATAGAAACACCTGATGTAACGTTGGATACGACTATAGAAACACCTGATGTAACGTTGGATACGACTATAGAAACACCTGATGTAACGTTGGATACGACTATAGAAACACCTGATGTAACGTTGGATACGACTATAGAAACACCTGATGTAACGTTGGATACGACTATAGAAACACCTGATGTAACGTTGGATACGACTATAGAAACACCTGATGTAACGTTGGATACGACTATAGAAACACCTGATGTAACGTTGGATACGACTATAGAAACACCTGATGTAACGTTGGATACGACTATAGAAACACCTGATGTAACGTCAGGTATACGACTATAGAAACACCTGATGTAACGTTGGATACGACTATAGAAACACCTGATGTAACGTTGGATACGACTATAGAAACACCTGATGTAACGTTGGATACGACTATAGAAACACCTGATGTAACGTTGGTACGACTATAGAAACACCTGATGTAACGTTGGATACGACTATAGAAACACCTGATGTAACGTTGGATACGACTATAGAAACACCTGATGTAACGTTCAGTACGACTATAGAAACACCTGATGTAACGTTGGATACGACTATAGAAACACCTGATGTAACGTCAGGTACGACTATAGAAACACCTGATGTAACGTTGGATACGACTATAGAAACACCTGATGTAACGTTGATACGACTATAGAAACACCTGATGTAACGTCAGATACGACTATAGAAACACCTGATGTAACGTTGGATACGACTATAGAAACACCTGATGTAACGTTGGATACGACTATAGAAACACCTGATGTAACGTTGGATACGACTATAGAAACACCTGATGTAACGTTGGATACGACTATAGAAACACCTGATGTAACGTTGGATACGACTATAGAAACACCTGATGTAACGTTGGATACGACTATAGAAACACCTGATGTAACGTTGGATACGACTATAGAAACACCTGATGTAACGTTGGATACGACTATAGAAACACCTGATGTAACGTTGGATACGACTATAGAAACACCTGATGTAACGTTGGATACGACTATAGAAACACCTGATGTAACGTTGGATACGACTATAGAAACACCTGATGTAACGTTGGATACGACTATAGAAACACCTGATGTAACGTTGGGTACGACTATAGAAACACCTGATGTAACGTTGGATACGACTATAGAAACACCTGATGTAACGTTGGATACGACTATAGAAACACCTGATGTAACGTTGGATACGACTATAGAAACACCTGATGTAACGTTGGATACGACTATAGAAACACCTGATGTAACGTTGGATACGACTATAGAAACACCTGATGTAACGTTGGTACGACTATAGAAACACCTGATGTAACGTTGGATACGACTATAGAAACACCTGATGTAACGTTGGATACGACTATAGAAACACCTGATGTAACGTTGGATACGACTATAGAAACACCTGATGTAACGTTGGATACGACTATAGAAACACCTGATGTAACGTTGGATACGACTATAGAAACACCTGATGTAACGTCAGGTACGACTATAGAAACACCTGATGTAACGTTGGATACGACTATAGAAACACCTGATGTAACGTTGGATACGACTATAGAAACACCTGATGTAACGTTGGATACGACTATAGAAACACCTGATGTAACGTTGTACGACTATAGAAACACCTGATGTAACGTTGGATACGACTATAGAAACACCTGATGTAACGTTGGATACGACTATAGAAACACCTGATGTAACGTTGGATACGACTATAGAAACACCTGATGTAACGTTGGATACGACTATAGAAACACCTGATGTAACGTCAGGTACGACTATAGAAACACCTGATGTAACGTTGGATACGACTATAGAAACACCTGATGTAACGTTGGATACGACTATAGAAACACCTGATGTAACGTTGGATACGACTATAGAAACACCTGATGTAACGTTGGATACGACTATAGAAACACCTGATGTAACGTTGGATACGACTATAGAAACACCTGATGTAACGTTGGATACGACTATAGAAACACCTGATGTAACGTTGGTACGACTATAGAAACACCTGATGTAACGTTGGATACGACTATAGAAACACCTGATGTAACGTTGGATACGACTATAGAAACACCTGATGTAACGTTGGATACGACTATAGAAACACCTGATGTAACGTTGGATACGACTATAGAAACACCTGATGTAACGTTGGATACGACTATAGAAACACCTGATGTAACGTTGGATACGACTATAGAAACACCTGATGTAACGTTGGATACGACTATAGAAACACCTGATGTAACGTTGGATACGACTATAGAAACACCTGATGTAACGTTGGATACGACTATAGAAACACCTGATGTAACGTTGGATACGACTATAGAAACACCTGATGTAACGTCAGGTACGACTATAGAAACACCTGATGTAACGTTGGATACGACTATAGAAACACCTGATGTAACGTTGGATACGACTATAGAAACACCTGATGTAACGTTGGATACGACTATAGAAACACCTGATGTAACGTTGGATACGACTATAGAAACACCTGATGTAACGTTGGATACGACTATAGAAACACCTGATGTAACGTTGGATACGACTATAGAAACACCTGATGTAACGTTGGATACGACTATAGAAACACCTGATGTAACGTTGGATACGACTATAGAAACACCTGATGTAACGTCAGGTACGACTATAGAAACACCTGATGTAACGTTGGATACGACTATAGAAACACCTGATGTAACGTTGGATACGACTATAGAAACACCTGATGTAACGTTGGATACGACTATAGAAACACCTGATGTAACGTTGGTACGACTATAGAAACACCTGATGTAACGTTGGATACGACTATAGAAACACCTGATGTAACGTCAGGTACGACTATAGAAACACCTGATGTAACGTTGGTACGACTATAGAAACACCTGATGTAACGTTGGATACGACTATAGAAACACCTGATGTAACGTCAGATACGACTATAGAAACACCTGATGTAACGTTGGATACGACTATAGAAACACCTGATGTAACGTTGGATACGACTATAGAAACACCTGATGTAACGTCAGATACGACTATAGAAACACCTGATGTAACGTTGGATACGACTATAGAAACACCTGATGTAACGTTGGATACGACTATAGAAACACCTGATGTAACGTTGGATACGACTATAGAAACACCTGATGTAACGTTGGTACGACTATAGAAACACCTGATGTAACGTTGGATACGACTATAGAAACACCTGATGTAACGTTGGATACGACTATAGAAACACCTGATGTAACGTTGGATACGACTATAGAAACACCTGATGTAACGTTGGATACGACTATAGAAACACCTGATGTAACGTTGGATACGACTATAGAAACACCTGATGTAACGTTGGATACGACTATAGAAACACCTGATGTAACGTTGGATACGACTATAGAAACACCTGATGTAACGTTGGATACGACTATAGAAACACCTGATGTAACGTTGGATACGACTATAGAAACACCTGATGTAACGTTGGTACGACTATAGAAACACCTGATGTAACGTTGGATACGACTATAGAAACACCTGATGTAACGTTGGATACGACTATAGAAACACCTGATGTAACGTCAGGTACGACTATAGAAACACCTGATGTAACGTTGGATACGACTATAGAAACACCTGATGTAACGTTGGATACGACTATAGAAACACCTGATGTAACGTTGGATACGACTATAGAAACACCTGATGTAACGTTGGATACGACTATAGAAACACCTGATGTAACGTTGGATACGACTATAGAAACACCTGATGTAACGTTGGATACGACTATAGAAACACCTGATGTAACGTTGGATACGACTATAGAAACACCTGATGTAACGTTGGATACGACTATAGAAACACCTGATGTAACGTTGGTACGACTATAGAAACACCTGATGTAACGTTGGATACGACTATAGAAACACCTGATGTAACGTTGGATACGACTATAGAAACACCTGATGTAACGTTGGATACGACTATAGAAACACCTGATGTAACGTCAGATACGACTATAGAAACACCTGATGTAACGTTGGATACGACTATAGAAACACCTGATGTAACGTTGGATACGACTATAGAAACACCTGATGTAACGTTGGATACGACTATAGAAACACCTGATGTAACGTTGGATACGACTATAGAAACACCTGATGTAACGTTGGTACGACTATAGAAACACCTGATGTAACGTTGGATACGACTATAGAAACACCTGATGTAACGTTGGATACGACTATAGAAACACCTGATGTAACGTTGGATACGACTATAGAAACACCTGATGTAACGTTGGATACGACTATAGAAACACCTGATGTAACGTTGGATACGACTATAGAAACACCTGATGTAACGTTGGATACGACTATAGAAACACCTGATGTAACGTTGGATACGACTATAGAAACACCTGATGTAACGTTGGATACGACTATAGAAACACCTGATGTAACGTTGGATACGACTATAGAAACACCTGATGTAACGTTGGATACGACTATAGAAACACCTGATGTAACGTTGGATACGACTATAGAAACACCTGATGTAACGTTGGATACGACTATAGAAACACCTGATGTAACGTTGGATACGACTATAGAAACACCTGATGTAACGTTGGATACGACTATAGAAACACCTGATGTAACGTTGGATACGACTATAGAAACACCTGATGTAACGTTGGATACGACTATAGAAACACCTGATGTAACGTTGGATACGACTATAGAAACACCTGATGTAACGTTGGATACGACTATAGAAACACCTGATGTAACGTTGGATACGACTATAGAAACACCTGATGTAACGTCAGGTACGACTATAGAAACACCTGATGTAACGTTGGATACGACTATAGAAACACCTGATGTAACGTTGGATACGACTATAGAAACACCTGATGTAACGTTGGATACGACTATAGAAACACCTGATGTAACGTTGGATACGACTATAGAAACACCTGATGTAACGTTGGATACGACTATAGAAACACCTGATGTAACGTTACGACTATAGAAACACCTGATGTAACGTTGGATACGACTATAGAAACACCTGATGTAACGTTGGATACGACTATAGAAACACCTGATGTAACGTTGGATACGACTATAGAAACACCTGATGTAACGTCAGGTACGACTATAGAAACACCTGATGTAACGTTGGATACGACTATAGAAACACCTGATGTAACGTTGGATACGACTATAGAAACACCTGATGTAACGTTGGATACGACTATAGAAACACCTGATGTAACGTTGGATACGACTATAGAAACACCTGATGTAACGTTGGTACGACTATAGAAACACCTGATGTAACGTTGGATACGACTATAGAAACACCTGATGTAACGTTGGATACGACTATAGAAACACCTGATGTAACGTTGGATACGACTATAGAAACACCTGATGTAACGTTGGATACGACTATAGAAACACCTGATGTAACGTTGGATACGACTATAGAAACACCTGATGTAACGTTGGATACGACTATAGAAACACCTGATGTAACGTTGGATACGACTATAGAAACACCTGATGTAACGTTGGTACGACTATAGAAACACCTGATGTAACGTTGGTACGACTATAGAAACACCTGATGTAACGTTGGATACGACTATAGAAACACCTGATGTAACGTCAGGTACGACTATAGAAACACCTGATGTAACGTTGGATACGACTATAGAAACACCTGATGTAACGTTGGATACGACTATAGAAACACCTGATGTAACGTTGGATACGACTATAGAAACACCTGATGTAACGTTGGATACGACTATAGAAACACCTGATGTAACGTTGGATACGACTATAGAAACACCTGATGTAACGTTGGATACGACTATAGAAACACCTGATGTAACGTTGGATACGACTATAGAAACACCTGATGTAACGTTGGATACGACTATAGAAACACCTGATGTAACGTTGGTACGACTATAGAAACACCTGATGTAACGTTGGATACGACTATAGAAACACCTGATGTAACGTTGGATACGACTATAGAAACACCTGATGTAACGTTGGATACGACTATAGAAACACCTGATGTAACGTTGGTACGACTATAGAAACACCTGATGTAACGTTGGATACGACTATAGAAACACCTGATGTAACGTTGGATACGACTATAGAAACACCTGATGTAACGTTGGATACGACTATAGAAACACCTGATGTAACGTTGGATACGACTATAGAAACACCTGATGTAACGTTGGTACGACTATAGAAACACCTGATGTAACGTTGGATACGACTATAGAAACACCTGATGTAACGTTGGATACGACTATAGAAACACCTGATGTAACGTTGGATACGACTATAGAAACACCTGATGTAACGTTGGATACGACTATAGAAACACCTGATGTAACGTTGGATACGACTATAGAAACACCTGATGTAACGTTGGATACGACTATAGAAACACCTGATGTAACGTTGGATACGACTATAGAAACACCTGATGTAACGTTGGATACGACTATAGAAACACCTGATGTAACGTTGGATACGACTATAGAAACACCTGATGTAACGTTGGATACGACTATAGAAACACCTGATGTAACGTTGGATACGACTATAGAAACACCTGATGTAACGTTGGATACGACTATAGAAACACCTGATGTAACGTTGGATACGACTATAGAAACACCTGATGTAACGTTGGATACGACTATAGAAACACCTGATGTAACGTTGGATACGACTATAGAAACACCTGATGTAACGTTGGATACGACTATAGAAACACCTGATGTAACGTTGGATACGACTATAGAAACACCTGATGTAACGTTGGATACGACTATAGAAACACCTGATGTAACGTTGGATACGACTATAGAAACACCTGATGTAACGTTGGATACGACTATAGAAACACCTGATGTAACGTTGGTACGACTATAGAAACACCTGATGTAACGTTGGATACGACTATAGAAACACCTGATGTAACGTTGGATACGACTATAGAAACACCTGATGTAACGTTGGATACGACTATAGAAACACCTGATGTAACGTTGGTACGACTATAGAAACACCTGATGTAACGTTGGATACGACTATAGAAACACCTGATGTAACGTTGGATACGACTATAGAAACACCTGATGTAACGTTGGATACGACTATAGAAACACCTGATGTAACGTTGGATACGACTATAGAAACACCTGATGTAACGTCAGGTACGACTATAGAAACACCTGATGTAACGTTGGATACGACTATAGAAACACCTGATGTAACGTTGGATACGACTATAGAAACACCTGATGTAACGTTGGATACGACTATAGAAACACCTGATGTAACGTTGGTACGACTATAGAAACACCTGATGTAACGTTGGATACGACTATAGAAACACCTGATGTAACGTTGGATACGACTATAGAAACACCTGATGTAACGTTGGATACGACTATAGAAACACCTGATGTAACGTTGGATACGACTATAGAAACACCTGATGTAACGTTGGATACGACTATAGAAACACCTGATGTAACGTTGGATACGACTATAGAAACACCTGATGTAACGTTGGATACGACTATAGAAACACCTGATGTAACGTTGGATACGACTATAGAAACACCTGATGTAACGTTGGATACGACTATAGAAACACCTGATGTAACGTTGGATACGACTATAGAAACACCTGATGTAACGTTGGATACGACTATAGAAACACCTGATGTAACGTTGGATACGACTATAGAAACACCTGATGTAACGTTGGATACGACTATAGAAACACCTGATGTAACGTTGGATACGACTATAGAAACACCTGATGTAACGTTGGATACGACTATAGAAACACCTGATGTAACGTTGGATACGACTATAGAAACACCTGATGTAACGTTGGATACGACTATAGAAACACCTGATGTAACGTTGGATACGACTATAGAAACACCTGATGTAACGTTGGATACGACTATAGAAACACCTGATGTAACGTTGGATACGACTATAGAAACACCTGATGTAACGTTGGTACGACTATAGAAACACCTGATGTAACGTTGGTACGACTATAGAAACACCTGATGTAACGTTGGATACGACTATAGAAACACCTGATGTAACGTTGGATACGACTATAGAAACACCTGATGTAACGTTGGATACGACTATAGAAACACCTGATGTAACGTTGGATACGACTATAGAAACACCTGATGTAACGTTGGATACGACTATAGAAACACCTGATGTAACGTTGGTACGACTATAGAAACACCTGATGTAACGTTGGATACGACTATAGAAACACCTGATGTAACGTTGGATACGACTATAGAAACACCTGATGTAACGTTGGATACGACTATAGAAACACCTGATGTAACGTTGGATACGACTATAGAAACACCTGATGTAACGTTGGTACGACTATAGAAACACCTGATGTAACGTTGGATACGACTATAGAAACACCTGATGTAACGTTGGATACGACTATAGAAACACCTGATGTAACGTTGGATACGACTATAGAAACACCTGATGTAACGTCAGGTACGACTATAGAAACACCTGATGTAACGTTGGATACGACTATAGAAACACCTGATGTAACGTTGGATACGACTATAGAAACACCTGATGTAACGTTGGATACGACTATAGAAACACCTGATGTAACGTTGGATACGACTATAGAAACACCTGATGTAACGTCAGGTACGACTATAGAAACACCTGATGTAACGTTGGATACGACTATAGAAACACCTGATGTAACGTTGGATACGACTATAGAAACACCTGATGTAACGTTGGATACGACTATAGAAACACCTGATGTAACGTTGGATACGACTATAGAAACACCTGATGTAACGTTGGATACGACTATAGAAACACCTGATGTAACGTTGGATACGACTATAGAAACACCTGATGTAACGTTGGATACGACTATAGAAACACCTGATGTAACGTTGGATACGACTATAGAAACACCTGATGTAACGTTGGATACGACTATAGAAACACCTGATGTAACGTTGGATACGACTATAGAAACACCTGATGTAACGTTGGATACGACTATAGAAACACCTGATGTAACGTTGGATACGACTATAGAAACACCTGATGTAACGTTGGATACGACTATAGAAACACCTGATGTAACGTTGGATACGACTATAGAAACACCTGATGTAACGTTGGATACGACTATAGAAACACCTGATGTAACGTTGGATACGACTATAGAAACACCTGATGTAACGTTGGATACGACTATAGAAACACCTGATGTAACGTTGGATACGACTATAGAAACACCTGATGTAACGTTGGATACGACTATAGAAACACCTGATGTAACGTTGGTACGACTATAGAAACACCTGATGTAACGTTGGATACGACTATAGAAACACCTGATGTAACGTTGGATACGACTATAGAAACACCTGATGTAACGTTGGATACGACTATAGAAACACCTGATGTAACGTTGGATACGACTATAGAAACACCTGATGTAACGTTGGATACGACTATAGAAACACCTGATGTAAGGTACGACTATAGAAACACCTGATGTAACGTTGGATACGACTATAGAAACACCTGATGTAACGTTGGATACGACTATAGAAACACCTGATGTAACGTTGGATACGACTATAGAAACACCTGATGTAACGTTGGATACGACTATAGAAACACCTGATGTAACGTCAGGTACGACTATAGAAACACCTGATGTAACGTTGGATACGACTATAGAAACACCTGATGTAACGTTGGATACGACTATAGAAACACCTGATGTAACGTTGGATACGACTATAGAAACACCTGATGTAACGTTGGATACGACTATAGAAACACCTGATGTAACGTTGGATACGACTATAGAAACACCTGATGTAACGTTGGATACGACTATAGAAACACCTGATGTAACGTTGGATACGACTATAGAAACACCTGATGTAACGTTGGATACGACTATAGAAACACCTGATGTAACGTTGGATACGACTATAGAAACACCTGATGTAACGTTGGATACGACTATAGAAACACCTGATGTAACGTTGGATACGACTATAGAAACACCTGATGTAACGTTGGATACGACTATAGAAACACCTGATGTAACGTTGGATACGACTATAGAAACACCTGATGTAACGTTGGATACGACTATAGAAACACCTGATGTAACGTTGGATACGACTATAGAAACACCTGATGTAACGTTGGATACGACTATAGAAACACCTGATGTAACGTTGGATACGACTATAGAAACACCTGATGTAACGTTGGATACGACTATAGAAACACCTGATGTAACGTTGGATACGACTATAGAAACACCTGATGTAACGTTGGATACGACTATAGAAACACCTGATGTAACGTTGGATACGACTATAGAAACACCTGATGTAACGTTGGATACGACTATAGAAACACCTGATGTAACGTTGGATACGACTATAGAAACACCTGATGTAACGTTGGATACGACTATAGAAACACCTGATGTAACGTTGGATACGACTATAGAAACACCTGATGTAACGTTGGATACGACTATAGAAACACCTGATGTAACGTTGGATACGACTATAGAAACACCTGATGTAACGTTGGATACGACTATAGAAACACCTGATGTAACGTTGGATACGACTATAGAAACACCTGATGTAACGTTGGATACGACTATAGAAACACCTGATGTAACGTTGGATACGACTATAGAAACACCTGATGTAACGTTGGATACGACTATAGAAACACCTGATGTAACGTTGGATACGACTATAGAAACACCTGATGTAACGTTGGATACGACTATAGAAACACCTGATGTAACGTTGGATACGACTATAGAAACACCTGATGTAACGTTGGATACGACTATAGAAACACCTGATGTAACGTTGGATACGACTATAGAAACACCTGATGTAACGTTGGATACGACTATAGAAACACCTGATGTAACGTTGGATACGACTATAGAAACACCTGATGTAACGTTGGATACGACTATAGAAACACCTGATGTAACGTTGGATACGACTATAGAAACACCTGATGTAACGTTGGATACGACTATAGAAACACCTGATGTAACGTTGGATACGACTATAGAAACACCTGATGTAACGTTGGATACGACTATAGAAACACCTGATGTAACGTTGGATACGACTATAGAAACACCTGATGTAACGTTGGATACGACTATAGAAACACCTGATGTAACGTTGGATACGACTATAGAAACACCTGATGTAACGTTGGTACGACTATAGAAACACCTGATGTAACGTTGGATACGACTATAGAAACACCTGATGTAACGTTGGATACGACTATAGAAACACCTGATGTAACGTTGGATACGACTATAGAAACACCTGATGTAACGTTGGATACGACTATAGAAACACCTGATGTAACGTTGGATACGACTATAGAAACACCTGATGTAACGTTGGATACGACTATAGAAACACCTGATGTAACGTTGGATACGACTATAGAAACACCTGATGTAACGTTGGATACGACTATAGAAACACCTGATGTAAGGTACGACTATAGAAACACCTGATGTAACGTTGGATACGACTATAGAAACACCTGATGTAACGTTGGATACGACTATAGAAACACCTGATGTAACGTTGGATACGACTATAGAAACACCTGATGTAACGTTGGATACGACTATAGAAACACCTGATGTAACGTTGGATACGACTATAGAAACACCTGATGTAACGTTGGATACGACTATAGAAACACCTGATGTAACGTTGGATACGACTATAGAAACACCTGATGTAACGTTGGATACGACTATAGAAACACCTGATGTAACGTTGGATACGACTATAGAAACACCTGATGTAACGTTGGATACGACTATAGAAACACCTGATGTAACGTTGGATACGACTATAGAAACACCTGATGTAACGTTGGATACGACTATAGAAACACCTGATGTAACGTTGGATACGACTATAGAAACACCTGATGTAACGTTGGATACGACTATAGAAACACCTGATGTAACGTTGGATACGACTATAGAAACACCTGATGTAACGTTGGATACGACTATAGAAACACCTGATGTAACGTTGGATACGACTATAGAAACACCTGATGTAACGTTGGATACGACTATAGAAACACCTGATGTAACGTTGGATACGACTATAGAAACACCTGATGTAACGTTGGATACGACTATAGAAACACCTGATGTAACGTTGGATACGACTATAGAAACACCTGATGTAACGTTGGATACGACTATAGAAACACCTGATGTAACGTTGGATACGACTATAGAAACACCTGATGTAACGTTGGATACGACTATAGAAACACCTGATGTAACGTTGGATACGACTATAGAAACACCTGATGTAACGTTGGATACGACTATAGAAACACCTGATGTAACGTTGGATACGACTATAGAAACACCTGATGTAACGTTGGATACGACTATAGAAACACCTGATGTAACGTTGGATACGACTATAGAAACACCTGATGTAACGTTGGTACGACTATAGAAACACCTGATGTAACGTTGGATACGACTATAGAAACACCTGATGTAACGTTGGATACGACTATAGAAACACCTGATGTAACGTTGGATACGACTATAGAAACACCTGATGTAACGTTGGATACGACTATAGAAACACCTGATGTAACGTTGGATACGACTATAGAAACACCTGATGTAACGTTGGATACGACTATAGAAACACCTGATGTAACGTTGGATACGACTATAGAAACACCTGATGTAACGTTGGATACGACTATAGAAACACCTGATGTAACGTTGGATACGACTATAGAAACACCTGATGTAACGTTGGATACGACTATAGAAACACCTGATGTAACGTTGGATACGACTATAGAAACACCTGATGTAACGTTGGATACGACTATAGAAACACCTGATGTAACGTTGGATACGACTATAGAAACACCTGATGTAACGTTGGATACGACTATAGAAACACCTGATGTAACGTTGGATACGACTATAGAAACACCTGATGTAACGTTGGATACGACTATAGAAACACCTGATGTAACGTTGGATACGACTATAGAAACACCTGATGTAACGTTGGATACGACTATAGAAACACCTGATGTAACGTTGGATACGACTATAGAAACACCTGATGTAACGTTGGATACGACTATAGAAACACCTGATGTAACGTTGGATACGACTATAGAAACACCTGATGTAACGTTGGATACGACTATAGAAACACCTGATGTAACGTTGGATACGACTATAGAAACACCTGATGTAACGTTGGATACGACTATAGAAACACCTGATGTAACGTTGGATACGACTATAGAAACACCTGATGTAACGTTGGATACGACTATAGAAACACCTGATGTAACGTTGGATACGACTATAGAAACACCTGATGTAACGTTGGTACGACTATAGAAACACCTGATGTAACGTTGGATACGACTATAGAAACACCTGATGTAACGTTGGATACGACTATAGAAACACCTGATGTAACGTTGGATACGACTATAGAAACACCTGATGTAACGTTGGATACGACTATAGAAACACCTGATGTAACGTTGGATACGACTATAGAAACACCTGATGTAACGTTGGATACGACTATAGAAACACCTGATGTAACGTTGGATACGACTATAGAAACACCTGATGTAACGTTGGATACGACTATAGAAACACCTGATGTAACGTTGGATACGACTATAGAAACACCTGATGTAACGTTGGATACGACTATAGAAACACCTGATGTAACGTTGGATACGACTATAGAAACACCTGATGTAACGTTGGATACGACTATAGAAACACCTGATGTAACGTTGGTACGACTATAGAAACACCTGATGTAACGTTGGATACGACTATAGAAACACCTGATGTAACGTTGGATACGACTATAGAAACACCTGATGTAACGTTGGATACGACTATAGAAACACCTGATGTAACGTTGGATACGACTATAGAAACACCTGATGTAACGTTGGATACGACTATAGAAACACCTGATGTAACGTTGGATACGACTATAGAAACACCTGATGTAACGTTGGATACGACTATAGAAACACCTGATGTAACGTTGGATACGACTATAGAAACACCTGATGTAACGTTGGATACGACTATAGAAACACCTGATGTAACGTTGGATACGACTATAGAAACACCTGATGTAACGTCAGATACGACTATAGAAACACCTGATGTAACGTTGGATACGACTATAGAAACACCTGATGTAACGTTGGTACGACTATAGAAACACCTGATGTAACGTTGGATACGACTATAGAAACACCTGATGTAACGTTGGATACGACTATAGAAACACCTGATGTAACGTTGGATACGACTATAGAAACACCTGATGTAACGTTGGATACGACTATAGAAACACCTGATGTAACGTTGGATACGACTATAGAAACACCTGATGTAACGTTGGATACGACTATAGAAACACCTGATGTAACGTTGGATACGACTATAGAAACACCTGATGTAACGTTGGATACGACTATAGAAACACCTGATGTAACGTTGGTACGACTATAGAAACACCTGATGTAACGTTGGATACGACTATAGAAACACCTGATGTAACGTTGGATACGACTATAGAAACACCTGATGTAACGTTGGATACGACTATAGAAACACCTGATGTAACGTCAGGTACGACTATAGAAACACCTGATGTAACGTTGGATACGACTATAGAAACACCTGATGTAACGTTGGATACGACTATAGAAACACCTGATGTAACGTTGGATACGACTATAGAAACACCTGATGTAACGTTGGATACGACTATAGAAACACCTGATGTAACGTTGGTACGACTATAGAAACACCTGATGTAACGTTGGATACGACTATAGAAACACCTGATGTAACGTTGGATACGACTATAGAAACACCTGATGTAACGTTGGATACGACTATAGAAACACCTGATGTAACGTTGGATACGACTATAGAAACACCTGATGTAACGTTGGATACGACTATAGAAACACCTGATGTAACGTTGGATACGACTATAGAAACACCTGATGTAACGTTGGATACGACTATAGAAACACCTGATGTAACGTTGGATACGACTATAGAAACACCTGATGTAACGTTGGATACGACTATAGAAACACCTGATGTAACGTTGGATACGACTATAGAAACACCTGATGTAACGTTGGATACGACTATAGAAACACCTGATGTAACGTTGGATACGACTATAGAAACACCTGATGTAACGTCAGGTACGACTATAGAAACACCTGATGTAACGTTGGATACGACTATAGAAACACCTGATGTAACGTTGGATACGACTATAGAAACACCTGATGTAACGTTGGATACGACTATAGAAACACCTGATGTAACGTTGGATACGACTATAGAAACACCTGATGTAACGTTGGATACGACTATAGAAACACCTGATGTAACGTTGGATACGACTATAGAAACACCTGATGTAACGTTGGATACGACTATAGAAACACCTGATGTAACGTTGGATACGACTATAGAAACACCTGATGTAACGTTGGATACGACTATAGAAACACCTGATGTAACGTTGGATACGACTATAGAAACACCTGATGTAACGTTGGATACGACTATAGAAACACCTGATGTAACGTTGGATACGACTATAGAAACACCTGATGTAACGGTACGACTATAGAAACACCTGATGTAACGTTGGATACGACTATAGAAACACCTGATGTAACGTTGGATACGACTATAGAAACACCTGATGTAACGTTGGATACGACTATAGAAACACCTGATGTAACGTTGGATACGACTATAGAAACACCTGATGTAACGTTGGTACGACTATAGAAACACCTGATGTAACGTTGGATACGACTATAGAAACACCTGATGTAACGTTGGATACGACTATAGAAACACCTGATGTAACGTTGGATACGACTATAGAAACACCTGATGTAACGTTGGATACGACTATAGAAACACCTGATGTAACGTTGGATACGACTATAGAAACACCTGATGTAACGTTGGATACGACTATAGAAACACCTGATGTAACGTTGGATACGACTATAGAAACACCTGATGTAACGTTGGATACGACTATAGAAACACCTGATGTAACGTTGGATACGACTATAGAAACACCTGATGTAACGTTGGATACGACTATAGAAACACCTGATGTAACGTTGGATACGACTATAGAAACACCTGATGTAACGTTGGATACGACTATAGAAACACCTGATGTAACGTTGGTACGACTATAGAAACACCTGATGTAACGTTGGATACGACTATAGAAACACCTGATGTAACGTTGGATACGACTATAGAAACACCTGATGTAACGTTGGATACGACTATAGAAACACCTGATGTAACGTTGGATACGACTATAGAAACACCTGATGTAACGTTGGATACGACTATAGAAACACCTGATGTAACGTTGGATACGACTATAGAAACACCTGATGTAACGTTGGATACGACTATAGAAACACCTGATGTAACGTTGGATACGACTATAGAAACACCTGATGTAACGTTGGTACGACTATAGAAACACCTGATGTAACGTTGGATACGACTATAGAAACACCTGATGTAACGTTGGATACGACTATAGAAACACCTGATGTAACGTTGGATACGACTATAGAAACACCTGATGTAACGTTGGATACGACTATAGAAACACCTGATGTAACGTTGGATACGACTATAGAAACACCTGATGTAACGTTGGATACGACTATAGAAACACCTGATGTAACGTTGGATACGACTATAGAAACACCTGATGTAACGTTGGATACGACTATAGAAACACCTGATGTAACGTCAGGTACGACTATAGAAACACCTGATGTAACGTTGGATACGACTATAGAAACACCTGATGTAACGTTGGATACGACTATAGAAACACCTGATGTAACGTTGGATACGACTATAGAAACACCTGATGTAACGTTGGATACGACTATAGAAACACCTGATGTAACGTTGGATACGACTATAGAAACACCTGATGTAACGTTGGATACGACTATAGAAACACCTGATGTAACGTTGGATACGACTATAGAAACACCTGATGTAACGTTGGATACGACTATAGAAACACCTGATGTAACGTTGGATACGACTATAGAAACACCTGATGTAACGTTGGATACGACTATAGAAACACCTGATGTAACGTTGGATACGACTATAGAAACACCTGATGTAACGTTGGATACGACTATAGAAACACCTGATGTAACGTTGGATACGACTATAGAAACACCTGATGTAACGTTGGATACGACTATAGAAACACCTGATGTAACGTTGGTACGACTATAGAAACACCTGATGTAACGTTGGATACGACTATAGAAACACCTGATGTAACGTTGGATACGACTATAGAAACACCTGATGTAACGTTGGATACGACTATAGAAACACCTGATGTAACGTTGGATACGACTATAGAAACACCTGATGTAACGTTGGATACGACTATAGAAACACCTGATGTAACGTTGGATACGACTATAGAAACACCTGATGTAACGTTGGATACGACTATAGAAACACCTGATGTAACGTTGGATACGACTATAGAAACACCTGATGTAACGTTGGTACGACTATAGAAACACCTGATGTAACGTTGGATACGACTATAGAAACACCTGATGTAACGTTGGATACGACTATAGAAACACCTGATGTAACGTTGGATACGACTATAGAAACACCTGATGTAACGTTGGTACGACTATAGAAACACCTGATGTAACGTTGGATACGACTATAGAAACACCTGATGTAACGTTGGATACGACTATAGAAACACCTGATGTAACGTTGGATACGACTATAGAAACACCTGATGTAACGTTGGATACGACTATAGAAACACCTGATGTAACGTTGGTACGACTATAGAAACACCTGATGTAACGTTGGATACGACTATAGAAACACCTGATGTAACGTTGGATACGACTATAGAAACACCTGATGTAACGTTGGATACGACTATAGAAACACCTGATGTAACGTTGGATACGACTATAGAAACACCTGATGTAACGTTGGATACGACTATAGAAACACCTGATGTAACGTTGGATACGACTATAGAAACACCTGATGTAACGTTGGATACGACTATAGAAACACCTGATGTAACGTTGGATACGACTATAGAAACACCTGATGTAACGTTGGATACGACTATAGAAACACCTGATGTAACGTTGGATACGACTATAGAAACACCTGATGTAACGTTGGATACGACTATAGAAACACCTGATGTAACGTTGGATACGACTATAGAAACACCTGATGTAACGTTGGATACGACTATAGAAACACCTGATGTAACGTTGGATACGACTATAGAAACACCTGATGTAACGTTGGATACGACTATAGAAACACCTGATGTAACGTTGGATACGACTATAGAAACACCTGATGTAACGTTGGATACGACTATAGAAACACCTGATGTAACGTTGGATACGACTATAGAAACACCTGATGTAACGTTGGTACGACTATAGAAACACCTGATGTAACGTTGGATACGACTATAGAAACACCTGATGTAACGTTGGATACGACTATAGAAACACCTGATGTAACGTTGGTACGACTATAGAAACACCTGATGTAACGTTGGATACGACTATAGAAACACCTGATGTAACGTTGGATACGACTATAGAAACACCTGATGTAACGTTGGATACGACTATAGAAACACCTGATGTAACGTTGGATACGACTATAGAAACACCTGATGTAACGTTGGATACGACTATAGAAACACCTGATGTAACGTTGGATACGACTATAGAAACACCTGATGTAACGTTGGATACGACTATAGAAACACCTGATGTAACGTTGGATACGACTATAGAAACACCTGATGTAACGTTGGTACGACTATAGAAACACCTGATGTAACGTTGGATACGACTATAGAAACACCTGATGTAACGTTGGATACGACTATAGAAACACCTGATGTAACGTTGGATACGACTATAGAAACACCTGATGTAACGTTGGTACGACTATAGAAACACCTGATGTAACGTTGGATACGACTATAGAAACACCTGATGTAACGTTGGATACGACTATAGAAACACCTGATGTAACGTTGGATACGACTATAGAAACACCTGATGTAACGTTGGATACGACTATAGAAACACCTGATGTAACGTCAGGTACGACTATAGAAACACCTGATGTAACGTTGGATACGACTATAGAAACACCTGATGTAACGTTGGATACGACTATAGAAACACCTGATGTAACGTTGGATACGACTATAGAAACACCTGATGTAACGTTGGATACGACTATAGAAACACCTGATGTAACGTTGGATACGACTATAGAAACACCTGATGTAACGTTGGATACGACTATAGAAACACCTGATGTAACGTTGGATACGACTATAGAAACACCTGATGTAACGTTGGATACGACTATAGAAACACCTGATGTAACGTTGGATACGACTATAGAAACACCTGATGTAACGTTGGATACGACTATAGAAACACCTGATGTAACGTTGGATACGACTATAGAAACACCTGATGTAACGTTGGATACGACTATAGAAACACCTGATGTAACGTTGGATACGACTATAGAAACACCTGATGTAACGTTGGATACGACTATAGAAACACCTGATGTAACGTTGGATACGACTATAGAAACACCTGATGTAACGTTGGATACGACTATAGAAACACCTGATGTAACGTTGGATACGACTATAGAAACACCTGATGTAACGTTGGATACGACTATAGAAACACCTGATGTAACGTTGGATACGACTATAGAAACACCTGATGTAACGTTGGTACGACTATAGAAACACCTGATGTAACGTTGGATACGACTATAGAAACACCTGATGTAACGTTGGATACGACTATAGAAACACCTGATGTAACGTTGGATACGACTATAGAAACACCTGATGTAACGTTGGATACGACTATAGAAACACCTGATGTAACGTTGGATACGACTATAGAAACACCTGATGTAAGGTACGACTATAGAAACACCTGATGTAACGTTGGATACGACTATAGAAACACCTGATGTAACGTTGGATACGACTATAGAAACACCTGATGTAACGTTGGATACGACTATAGAAACACCTGATGTAACGTTGGATACGACTATAGAAACACCTGATGTAACGTTGGTACGACTATAGAAACACCTGATGTAACGTTGGATACGACTATAGAAACACCTGATGTAACGTTGGATACGACTATAGAAACACCTGATGTAACGTTGGATACGACTATAGAAACACCTGATGTAACGTTGGTACGACTATAGAAACACCTGATGTAACGTTGGATACGACTATAGAAACACCTGATGTAACGTTGGATACGACTATAGAAACACCTGATGTAACGTTGGATACGACTATAGAAACACCTGATGTAACGTTGGATACGACTATAGAAACACCTGATGTAACGTTGGATACGACTATAGAAACACCTGATGTAACGTTGGATACGACTATAGAAACACCTGATGTAACGTTGGATACGACTATAGAAACACCTGATGTAACGTTGGATACGACTATAGAAACACCTGATGTAACGTTGGATACGACTATAGAAACACCTGATGTAACGTTGGATACGACTATAGAAACACCTGATGTAACGTTGGATACGACTATAGAAACACCTGATGTAACGTTGGATACGACTATAGAAACACCTGATGTAACGTTGGATACGACTATAGAAACACCTGATGTAACGTTGGATACGACTATAGAAACACCTGATGTAACGTTGGATACGACTATAGAAACACCTGATGTAACGTTGGATACGACTATAGAAACACCTGATGTAACGTTGGATACGACTATAGAAACACCTGATGTAACGTTGGATACGACTATAGAAACACCTGATGTAACGTTGGATACGACTATAGAAACACCTGATGTAACGTTGGATACGACTATAGAAACACCTGATGTAACGTTGGATACGACTATAGAAACACCTGATGTAACGTTGGTACGACTATAGAAACACCTGATGTAACGTTGGATACGACTATAGAAACACCTGATGTAACGTTGGATACGACTATAGAAACACCTGATGTAACGTTGGATACGACTATAGAAACACCTGATGTAACGTTGGATACGACTATAGAAACACCTGATGTAACGTTGGATACGACTATAGAAACACCTGATGTAACGTTGGATACGACTATAGAAACACCTGATGTAACGTTGGATACGACTATAGAAACACCTGATGTAACGTTGGATACGACTATAGAAACACCTGATGTAACGTTGGTACGACTATAGAAACACCTGATGTAACGTTGGATACGACTATAGAAACACCTGATGTAACGTTGGATACGACTATAGAAACACCTGATGTAACGTTGGATACGACTATAGAAACACCTGATGTAACGTTGGATACGACTATAGAAACACCTGATGTAACGTTGGATACGACTATAGAAACACCTGATGTAACGTTGGATACGACTATAGAAACACCTGATGTAACGTTGGATACGACTATAGAAACACCTGATGTAACGTTGGATACGACTATAGAAACACCTGATGTAACGTTGGATACGACTATAGAAACACCTGATGTAACGTTGGATACGACTATAGAAACACCTGATGTAACGTTGGATACGACTATAGAAACACCTGATGTAACGTTGGATACGACTATAGAAACACCTGATGTAACGTTGGATACGACTATAGAAACACCTGATGTAACGTTGGATACGACTATAGAAACACCTGATGTAACGTTGGATACGACTATAGAAACACCTGATGTAACGTTGGATACGACTATAGAAACACCTGATGTAACGTTGGATACGACTATAGAAACACCTGATGTAACGTTGGATACGACTATAGAAACACCTGATGTAACGTTGGATACGACTATAGAAACACCTGATGTAACGTTGGATACGACTATAGAAACACCTGATGTAACGTTGGATACGACTATAGAAACACCTGATGTAACGTTGGATACGACTATAGAAACACCTGATGTAACGTTGGATACGACTATAGAAACACCTGATGTAACGTTGGATACGACTATAGAAACACCTGATGTAACGTTGGATACGACTATAGAAACACCTGATGTAACGTTGGATACGACTATAGAAACACCTGATGTAACGTTGGTACGACTATAGAAACACCTGATGTAACGTTGGATACGACTATAGAAACACCTGATGTAACGTTGGATACGACTATAGAAACACCTGATGTAACGTTGGATACGACTATAGAAACACCTGATGTAACGTCAGGATACGACTATAGAAACACCTGATGTAACGTTGGATACGACTATAGAAACACCTGATGTAACGTTGGATACGACTATAGAAACACCTGATGTAACGTTGGATACGACTATAGAAACACCTGATGTAACGTTGGATACGACTATAGAAACACCTGATGTAACGTTGGATACGACTATAGAAACACCTGATGTAACGTTGGATACGACTATAGAAACACCTGATGTAACGTTGGATACGACTATAGAAACACCTGATGTAACGTTGGATACGACTATAGAAACACCTGATGTAACGTTGGATACGACTATAGAAACACCTGATGTAACGTTGGATACGACTATAGAAACACCTGATGTAACGTTGGATACGACTATAGAAACACCTGATGTAACGTTGGATACGACTATAGAAACACCTGATGTAACGTTGGATACGACTATAGAAACACCTGATGTAACGTTGGATACGACTATAGAAACACCTGATGTAACGTTGGATACGACTATAGAAACACCTGATGTAACGTTGGATACGACTATAGAAACACCTGATGTAACGTTGGATACGACTATAGAAACACCTGATGTAACGTTGGATACGACTATAGAAACACCTGATGTAACGTTGGATACGACTATAGAAACACCTGATGTAACGTTGGATACGACTATAGAAACACCTGATGTAACGTTGGATACGACTATAGAAACACCTGATGTAACGTTGGTACGACTATAGAAACACCTGATGTAACGTTGGATACGACTATAGAAACACCTGATGTAACGTTGGATACGACTATAGAAACACCTGATGTAACGTTGGATACGACTATAGAAACACCTGATGTAACGTTGGATACGACTATAGAAACACCTGATGTAACGTTGGATACGACTATAGAAACACCTGATGTAACGTTGGATACGACTATAGAAACACCTGATGTAACGTTGGATACGACTATAGAAACACCTGATGTAACGTTGGATACGACTATAGAAACACCTGATGTAACGTTGGATACGACTATAGAAACACCTGATGTAACGTTGGATACGACTATAGAAACACCTGATGTAACGTTGGATACGACTATAGAAACACCTGATGTAACGTTGGATACGACTATAGAAACACCTGATGTAACGTCAGGTACGACTATAGAAACACCTGATGTAACGTTGGATACGACTATAGAAACACCTGATGTAACGTTGGATACGACTATAGAAACACCTGATGTAACGTTGGATACGACTATAGAAACACCTGATGTAACGTTGGTACGACTATAGAAACACCTGATGTAACGTTGGATACGACTATAGAAACACCTGATGTAACGTTGGATACGACTATAGAAACACCTGATGTAACGTTGGATACGACTATAGAAACACCTGATGTAACGTTGGATACGACTATAGAAACACCTGATGTAACGTTGGATACGACTATAGAAACACCTGATGTAACGTTGGATACGACTATAGAAACACCTGATGTAACGTTGGATACGACTATAGAAACACCTGATGTAACGTTGGATACGACTATAGAAACACCTGATGTAACGTTGGTACGACTATAGAAACACCTGATGTAACGTTGGATACGACTATAGAAACACCTGATGTAACGTTGGATACGACTATAGAAACACCTGATGTAACGTTGGATACGACTATAGAAACACCTGATGTAACGTTGGATACGACTATAGAAACACCTGATGTAACGTTGGATACGACTATAGAAACACCTGATGTAACGTTGGATACGACTATAGAAACACCTGATGTAACGTTGGTACGACTATAGAAACACCTGATGTAACGTTGGATACGACTATAGAAACACCTGATGTAACGTTGGATACGACTATAGAAACACCTGATGTAACGTTGGATACGACTATAGAAACACCTGATGTAACGTTGGATACGACTATAGAAACACCTGATGTAACGTTGGATACGACTATAGAAACACCTGATGTAACGTTGGATACGACTATAGAAACACCTGATGTAACGTTGGATACGACTATAGAAACACCTGATGTAACGTTGGATACGACTATAGAAACACCTGATGTAACGTTGGATACGACTATAGAAACACCTGATGTAACGTTGGATACGACTATAGAAACACCTGATGTAACGTTGGATACGACTATAGAAACACCTGATGTAACGTTGGATACGACTATAGAAACACCTGATGTAACGTTGGTACGACTATAGAAACACCTGATGTAACGTTGGATACGACTATAGAAACACCTGATGTAACGTTGGATACGACTATAGAAACACCTGATGTAACGTTGGATACGACTATAGAAACACCTGATGTAACGTTGGATACGACTATAGAAACACCTGATGTAACGTTGGATACGACTATAGAAACACCTGATGTAACGTTGGATACGACTATAGAAACACCTGATGTAACGTTGGATACGACTATAGAAACACCTGATGTAACGTTGGATACGACTATAGAAACACCTGATGTAACGTTGGATACGACTATAGAAACACCTGATGTAACGTTGGTACGACTATAGAAACACCTGATGTAACGTTGGATACGACTATAGAAACACCTGATGTAACGTTGGATACGACTATAGAAACACCTGATGTAACGTTGGTACGACTATAGAAACACCTGATGTAACGTTGGATACGACTATAGAAACACCTGATGTAACGTTGGATACGACTATAGAAACACCTGATGTAACGTTGGATACGACTATAGAAACACCTGATGTAACGTTGGATACGACTATAGAAACACCTGATGTAACGTTGGATACGACTATAGAAACACCTGATGTAACGTTGGATACGACTATAGAAACACCTGATGTAACGTTGGATACGACTATAGAAACACCTGATGTAACGTTGGATACGACTATAGAAACACCTGATGTAACGTTGGATACGACTATAGAAACACCTGATGTAACGTTGGATACGACTATAGAAACACCTGATGTAACGTTGGATACGACTATAGAAACACCTGATGTAACGTTGGATACGACTATAGAAACACCTGATGTAACGTTGGATACGACTATAGAAACACCTGATGTAACGTTGGATACGACTATAGAAACACCTGATGTAACGTTGGATACGACTATAGAAACACCTGATGTAACGTTGGATACGACTATAGAAACACCTGATGTAACGTTGGATACGACTATAGAAACACCTGATGTAACGTTGGATACGACTATAGAAACACCTGATGTAACGTTGGATACGACTATAGAAACACCTGATGTAACGTTGGATACGACTATAGAAACACCTGATGTAACGTTGGTACGACTATAGAAACACCTGATGTAACGTTGGATACGACTATAGAAACACCTGATGTAACGTTGGATACGACTATAGAAACACCTGATGTAACGTTGGATACGACTATAGAAACACCTGATGTAACGTTGGATACGACTATAGAAACACCTGATGTAACGTTGGATACGACTATAGAAACACCTGATGTAACGTTGGATACGACTATAGAAACACCTGATGTAACGTTGGATACGACTATAGAAACACCTGATGTAACGTTGGATACGACTATAGAAACACCTGATGTAACGTTGGTACGACTATAGAAACACCTGATGTAACGTTGGATACGACTATAGAAACACCTGATGTAACGTTGGATACGACTATAGAAACACCTGATGTAACGTTGGATACGACTATAGAAACACCTGATGTAACGTTGGTACGACTATAGAAACACCTGATGTAACGTTGGATACGACTATAGAAACACCTGATGTAACGTTGGATACGACTATAGAAACACCTGATGTAACGTTGGATACGACTATAGAAACACCTGATGTAACGTTGGATACGACTATAGAAACACCTGATGTAACGTTGGTACGACTATAGAAACACCTGATGTAACGTTGGATACGACTATAGAAACACCTGATGTAACGTTGGATACGACTATAGAAACACCTGATGTAACGTTGGATACGACTATAGAAACACCTGATGTAACGTTGGATACGACTATAGAAACACCTGATGTAACGTTGGATACGACTATAGAAACACCTGATGTAACGTTGGATACGACTATAGAAACACCTGATGTAACGTTGGATACGACTATAGAAACACCTGATGTAACGTTGGATACGACTATAGAAACACCTGATGTAACGTTGGATACGACTATAGAAACACCTGATGTAACGTTGGATACGACTATAGAAACACCTGATGTAACGTTGGATACGACTATAGAAACACCTGATGTAACGTTGGATACGACTATAGAAACACCTGATGTAACGTTGGATACGACTATAGAAACACCTGATGTAACGTTGGATACGACTATAGAAACACCTGATGTAACGTTGGATACGACTATAGAAACACCTGATGTAACGTTGGTACGACTATAGAAACACCTGATGTAACGTTGGATACGACTATAGAAACACCTGATGTAACGTTGGATACGACTATAGAAACACCTGATGTAACGTTGGATACGACTATAGAAACACCTGATGTAACGTTGGATACGACTATAGAAACACCTGATGTAACGTTGGATACGACTATAGAAACACCTGATGTAACGTTGGATACGACTATAGAAACACCTGATGTAACGTTGGATACGACTATAGAAACACCTGATGTAACGTTGGATACGACTATAGAAACACCTGATGTAACGTTGGATACGACTATAGAAACACCTGATGTAACGTTGGATACGACTATAGAAACACCTGATGTAACGTTGGATACGACTATAGAAACACCTGATGTAACGTTGGATACGACTATAGAAACACCTGATGTAACGTTGGATACGACTATAGAAACACCTGATGTAACGTTGGATACGACTATAGAAACACCTGATGTAACGTTGGATACGACTATAGAAACACCTGATGTAACGTTGGATACGACTATAGAAACACCTGATGTAACGTTGGATACGACTATAGAAACACCTGATGTAACGTTGGATACGACTATAGAAACACCTGATGTAACGTTGGATACGACTATAGAAACACCTGATGTAACGTTGGATACGACTATAGAAACACCTGATGTAACGTTGGATACGACTATAGAAACACCTGATGTAACGTTGGATACGACTATAGAAACACCTGATGTAACGTTGGATACGACTATAGAAACACCTGATGTAACGTTGGATACGACTATAGAAACACCTGATGTAACGTTGGATACGACTATAGAAACACCTGATGTAACGTTGGATACGACTATAGAAACACCTGATGTAACGTTGGATACGACTATAGAAACACCTGATGTAACGTTGGATACGACTATAGAAACACCTGATGTAACGTTGGATACGACTATAGAAACACCTGATGTAACGTTGGATACGACTATAGAAACACCTGATGTAACGTTGGATACGACTATAGAAACACCTGATGTAACGTTGGATACGACTATAGAAACACCTGATGTAACGTTGGATACGACTATAGAAACACCTGATGTAACGTTGGATACGACTATAGAAACACCTGATGTAACGTTGGATACGACTATAGAAACACCTGATGTAACGTTGGATACGACTATAGAAACACCTGATGTAACGTTGGATACGACTATAGAAACACCTGATGTAACGTTGGATACGACTATAGAAACACCTGATGTAACGTTGGATACGACTATAGAAACACCTGATGTAACGTTGGATACGACTATAGAAACACCTGATGTAACGTTGGATACGACTATAGAAACACCTGATGTAACGTTGGATACGACTATAGAAACACCTGATGTAACGTTGGATACGACTATAGAAACACCTGATGTAACGTTGGATACGACTATAGAAACACCTGATGTAACGTTGGATACGACTATAGAAACACCTGATGTAACGTTGGATACGACTATAGAAACACCTGATGTAACGTTGGATACGACTATAGAAACACCTGATGTAACGTTGGATACGACTATAGAAACACCTGATGTAACGTTGGATACGACTATAGAAACACCTGATGTAACGTTGGATACGACTATAGAAACACCTGATGTAACGTTGGTACGACTATAGAAACACCTGATGTAACGTTGGATACGACTATAGAAACACCTGATGTAACGTTGGATACGACTATAGAAACACCTGATGTAACGTTGGTACGACTATAGAAACACCTGATGTAACGTTGGATACGACTATAGAAACACCTGATGTAACGTTGGATACGACTATAGAAACACCTGATGTAACGTTGGATACGACTATAGAAACACCTGATGTAACGTTGGATACGACTATAGAAACACCTGATGTAACGTTGGACGACTATAGAAACACCTGATGTAACGTTGGATACGACTATAGAAACACCTGATGTAACGTTGGATACGACTATAGAAACACCTGATGTAACGTTGGATACGACTATAGAAACACCTGATGTAACGTTGGATACGACTATAGAAACACCTGATGTAACGTTGGATACGACTATAGAAACACCTGATGTAACGTTGGATACGACTATAGAAACACCTGATGTAACGTTGGATACGACTATAGAAACACCTGATGTAACGTTGGATACGACTATAGAAACACCTGATGTAACGTTGGATACGACTATAGAAACACCTGATGTAACGTTGGATACGACTATAGAAACACCTGATGTAACGTTGGTACGACTATAGAAACACCTGATGTAACGTTGGATACGACTATAGAAACACCTGATGTAACGTTGGATACGACTATAGAAACACCTGATGTAACGTTGGATACGACTATAGAAACACCTGATGTAACGTTGGATACGACTATAGAAACACCTGATGTAACGTTGGTACGACTATAGAAACACCTGATGTAACGTTGGATACGACTATAGAAACACCTGATGTAACGTTGGATACGACTATAGAAACACCTGATGTAACGTTGGATACGACTATAGAAACACCTGATGTAACGTTGGATACGACTATAGAAACACCTGATGTAACGTTGGATACGACTATAGAAACACCTGATGTAACGTTGGATACGACTATAGAAACACCTGATGTAACGTTGGATACGACTATAGAAACACCTGATGTAACGTTGGATACGACTATAGAAACACCTGATGTAACGTTGGATACGACTATAGAAACACCTGATGTAACGTTGGATACGACTATAGAAACACCTGATGTAACGTTGGATACGACTATAGAAACACCTGATGTAACGTTGGATACGACTATAGAAACACCTGATGTAACGTTGGATACGACTATAGAAACACCTGATGTAACGTTGGATACGACTATAGAAACACCTGATGTAACGTTGGATACGACTATAGAAACACCTGATGTAACGTCAGGTACGACTATAGAAACACCTGATGTAACGTTGGATACGACTATAGAAACACCTGATGTAACGTTGGATACGACTATAGAAACACCTGATGTAACGTTGGATACGACTATAGAAACACCTGATGTAACGTTGGATACGACTATAGAAACACCTGATGTAACGTTGGATACGACTATAGAAACACCTGATGTAACGTCAGATACGACTATAGAAACACCTGATGTAACGTTGGATACGACTATAGAAACACCTGATGTAACGTTGGATACGACTATAGAAACACCTGATGTAACGTTGGATACGACTATAGAAACACCTGATGTAACGTTGGATACGACTATAGAAACACCTGATGTAACGTTGGATACGACTATAGAAACACCTGATGTAACGTTGGATACGACTATAGAAACACCTGATGTAACGTTGGATACGACTATAGAAACACCTGATGTAACGTTGGATACGACTATAGAAACACCTGATGTAACGTTGGATACGACTATAGAAACACCTGATGTAACGTTGGATACGACTATAGAAACACCTGATGTAACGTTGGATACGACTATAGAAACACCTGATGTAACGTTGGATACGACTATAGAAACACCTGATGTAACGTCAGGATACGACTATAGAAACACCTGATGTAACGTTGGATACGACTATAGAAACACCTGATGTAACGTTGGATACGACTATAGAAACACCTGATGTAACGTTGGATACGACTATAGAAACACCTGATGTAACGTTGGTACGACTATAGAAACACCTGATGTAACGTTGGATACGACTATAGAAACACCTGATGTAACGTTGGTACGACTATAGAAACACCTGATGTAACGTTGGATACGACTATAGAAACACCTGATGTAACGTTGGATACGACTATAGAAACACCTGATGTAACGTTGGATACGACTATAGAAACACCTGATGTAACGTTGGATACGACTATAGAAACACCTGATGTAACGTTGGATACGACTATAGAAACACCTGATGTAACGTTGGATACGACTATAGAAACACCTGATGTAACGTTGGTACGACTATAGAAACACCTGATGTAACGTTGGATACGACTATAGAAACACCTGATGTAACGTTGGATACGACTATAGAAACACCTGATGTAACGTTGGATACGACTATAGAAACACCTGATGTAACGTTGGATACGACTATAGAAACACCTGATGTAACGTTGGATACGACTATAGAAACACCTGATGTAACGTTGGATACGACTATAGAAACACCTGATGTAACGTTGGATACGACTATAGAAACACCTGATGTAACGTTGGATACGACTATAGAAACACCTGATGTAACGTCAGGTACGACTATAGAAACACCTGATGTAACGTTGGATACGACTATAGAAACACCTGATGTAACGTTGGATACGACTATAGAAACACCTGATGTAACGTTGGATACGACTATAGAAACACCTGATGTAACGTTGGATACGACTATAGAAACACCTGATGTAACGTTGGATACGACTATAGAAACACCTGATGTAACGTTGGATACGACTATAGAAACACCTGATGTAACGTTGGATACGACTATAGAAACACCTGATGTAACGTTGGATACGACTATAGAAACACCTGATGTAACGTTGGATACGACTATAGAAACACCTGATGTAACGTTGGATACGACTATAGAAACACCTGATGTAACGTTGGTACGACTATAGAAACACCTGATGTAACGTTGGATACGACTATAGAAACACCTGATGTAACGTTGGATACGACTATAGAAACACCTGATGTAACGTTGGATACGACTATAGAAACACCTGATGTAACGTTGGATACGACTATAGAAACACCTGATGTAACGTTGGATACGACTATAGAAACACCTGATGTAACGTTGGATACGACTATAGAAACACCTGATGTAACGTTGGATACGACTATAGAAACACCTGATGTAACGTTGGATACGACTATAGAAACACCTGATGTAACGTTGGATACGACTATAGAAACACCTGATGTAACGTTGGATACGACTATAGAAACACCTGATGTAACGTTGGATACGACTATAGAAACACCTGATGTAACGTTGGATACGACTATAGAAACACCTGATGTAACGTTGGGTACGACTATAGAAACACCTGATGTAACGTTGGATACGACTATAGAAACACCTGATGTAACGTTGGATACGACTATAGAAACACCTGATGTAACGTTGGATACGACTATAGAAACACCTGATGTAACGTTGGTACGACTATAGAAACACCTGATGTAACGTTGGATACGACTATAGAAACACCTGATGTAACGTTGGATACGACTATAGAAACACCTGATGTAACGTCAGGTACGACTATAGAAACACCTGATGTAACGTTGGATACGACTATAGAAACACCTGATGTAACGTTGGATACGACTATAGAAACACCTGATGTAACGTTGGATACGACTATAGAAACACCTGATGTAACGTTGGATACGACTATAGAAACACCTGATGTAACGTTGGATACGACTATAGAAACACCTGATGTAACGTTGGATACGACTATAGAAACACCTGATGTAACGTTGGATACGACTATAGAAACACCTGATGTAACGTTGGATACGACTATAGAAACACCTGATGTAACGTTGGATACGACTATAGAAACACCTGATGTAACGTTGGATACGACTATAGAAACACCTGATGTAACGTTGGATACGACTATAGAAACACCTGATGTAACGTTGGATACGACTATAGAAACACCTGATGTAACGTTGGATACGACTATAGAAACACCTGATGTAACGTTGGATACGACTATAGAAACACCTGATGTAACGTTGGATACGACTATAGAAACACCTGATGTAACGTTGGATACGACTATAGAAACACCTGATGTAACGTTGGATACGACTATAGAAACACCTGATGTAACGTTGGATACGACTATAGAAACACCTGATGTAACGTCAGATACGACTATAGAAACACCTGATGTAACGTTGGATACGACTATAGAAACACCTGATGTAACGTTGGTACGACTATAGAAACACCTGATGTAACGTTGGATACGACTATAGAAACACCTGATGTAACGTTGGATACGACTATAGAAACACCTGATGTAACGTTGGATACGACTATAGAAACACCTGATGTAACGTTGGATACGACTATAGAAACACCTGATGTAACGTTGGATACGACTATAGAAACACCTGATGTAACGTTGGATACGACTATAGAAACACCTGATGTAACGTTGGATACGACTATAGAAACACCTGATGTAACGTTGGATACGACTATAGAAACACCTGATGTAACGTTGGATACGACTATAGAAACACCTGATGTAACGTTGGATACGACTATAGAAACACCTGATGTAACGTTGGATACGACTATAGAAACACCTGATGTAACGTTGGATACGACTATAGAAACACCTGATGTAACGTTGGTACGACTATAGAAACACCTGATGTAACGTTGGATACGACTATAGAAACACCTGATGTAACGTTGGATACGACTATAGAAACACCTGATGTAACGTTGGATACGACTATAGAAACACCTGATGTAACGTTGGATACGACTATAGAAACACCTGATGTAACGTTGGATACGACTATAGAAACACCTGATGTAACGTTGGATACGACTATAGAAACACCTGATGTAACGTTGGATACGACTATAGAAACACCTGATGTAACGTTGGATACGACTATAGAAACACCTGATGTAACGTTGGATACGACTATAGAAACACCTGATGTAACGTTGGATACGACTATAGAAACACCTGATGTAACGTTGGATACGACTATAGAAACACCTGATGTAACGTTGGATACGACTATAGAAACACCTGATGTAACGTTGGATACGACTATAGAAACACCTGATGTAACGTTGGATACGACTATAGAAACACCTGATGTAACGTTGGATACGACTATAGAAACACCTGATGTAACGTTGGATACGACTATAGAAACACCTGATGTAACGTTGGATACGACTATAGAAACACCTGATGTAACGTTGGATACGACTATAGAAACACCTGATGTAACGTTGGATACTATAGAAACACCTGATGTAACGTTGGTACGACTATAGAAACACCTGATGTAACGTTGGATACGACTATAGAAACACCTGATGTAACGTTGGATACGACTATAGAAACACCTGATGTAACGTTGGATACGACTATAGAAACACCTGATGTAACGTTGGATACGACTATAGAAACACCTGATGTAACGTTGGATACGACTATAGAAACACCTGATGTAACGTTGGATACGACTATAGAAACACCTGATGTAACGTTGGATACGACTATAGAAACACCTGATGTAACGTTGGATACGACTATAGAAACACCTGATGTAACGTTGGATACGACTATAGAAACACCTGATGTAACGTTGGATACGACTATAGAAACACCTGATGTAACGTTGGATACGACTATAGAAACACCTGATGTAACGTTGGATACGACTATAGAAACACCTGATGTAACGTTGGATACGACTATAGAAACACCTGATGTAACGTTGGATACGACTATAGAAACACCTGATGTAACGTTGGATACGACTATAGAAACACCTGATGTAACGTTGGTACGACTATAGAAACACCTGATGTAACGTTGGATACGACTATAGAAACACCTGATGTAACGTTGGATACGACTATAGAAACACCTGATGTAACGTTGGATACGACTATAGAAACACCTGATGTAACGTTGGATACGACTATAGAAACACCTGATGTAACGTTGGTACGACTATAGAAACACCTGATGTAACGTTGGATACGACTATAGAAACACCTGATGTAACGTTGGATACGACTATAGAAACACCTGATGTAACGTTGGATACGACTATAGAAACACCTGATGTAACGTTGGATACGACTATAGAAACACCTGATGTAACGTTGGATACGACTATAGAAACACCTGATGTAACGTTGGATACGACTATAGAAACACCTGATGTAACGTTGGATACGACTATAGAAACACCTGATGTAACGTCAGGTACGACTATAGAAACACCTGATGTAACGTTGGATACGACTATAGAAACACCTGATGTAACGTTGGATACGACTATAGAAACACCTGATGTAACGTTGGATACGACTATAGAAACACCTGATGTAACGTTGGATACGACTATAGAAACACCTGATGTAACGTTGGATACGACTATAGAAACACCTGATGTAACGTTGGATACGACTATAGAAACACCTGATGTAACGTTGGATACGACTATAGAAACACCTGATGTAACGTTGGTACGACTATAGAAACACCTGATGTAACGTTGGATACGACTATAGAAACACCTGATGTAACGTTGGATACGACTATAGAAACACCTGATGTAACGTCAGGTACGACTATAGAAACACCTGATGTAACGTTGGATACGACTATAGAAACACCTGATGTAACGTTGGATACGACTATAGAAACACCTGATGTAACGTTGGATACGACTATAGAAACACCTGATGTAACGTTGGATACGACTATAGAAACACCTGATGTAACGTTGGATACGACTATAGAAACACCTGATGTAACGTTGGATACGACTATAGAAACACCTGATGTAACGTTGGATACGACTATAGAAACACCTGATGTAACGTTGGATACGACTATAGAAACACCTGATGTAACGTTGGATACGACTATAGAAACACCTGATGTAACGTTGGTACGACTATAGAAACACCTGATGTAACGTTGGATACGACTATAGAAACACCTGATGTAACGTTGGATACGACTATAGAAACACCTGATGTAACGTTGGTACGACTATAGAAACACCTGATGTAACGTTGGATACGACTATAGAAACACCTGATGTAACGTTGGATACGACTATAGAAACACCTGATGTAACGTTGGATACGACTATAGAAACACCTGATGTAACGTTGGATACGACTATAGAAACACCTGATGTAACGTTGGATACGACTATAGAAACACCTGATGTAACGTTGGATACGACTATAGAAACACCTGATGTAACGTTGGATACGACTATAGAAACACCTGATGTAACGTTGGATACGACTATAGAAACACCTGATGTAACGTCAGGATACGACTATAGAAACACCTGATGTAACGTTGGATACGACTATAGAAACACCTGATGTAACGTTGGATACGACTATAGAAACACCTGATGTAACGTTGGATACGACTATAGAAACACCTGATGTAACGTTGGTACGACTATAGAAACACCTGATGTAACGTTGGATACGACTATAGAAACACCTGATGTAACGTTGGATACGACTATAGAAACACCTGATGTAACGTTGGATACGACTATAGAAACACCTGATGTAACGTTGGATACGACTATAGAAACACCTGATGTAACGTTGGATACGACTATAGAAACACCTGATGTAACGTTGGATACGACTATAGAAACACCTGATGTAACGTTGGATACGACTATAGAAACACCTGATGTAACGTCAGGTACGACTATAGAAACACCTGATGTAACGTTGGATACGACTATAGAAACACCTGATGTAACGTTGGATACGACTATAGAAACACCTGATGTAACGTTGGATACGACTATAGAAACACCTGATGTAACGTTGGATACGACTATAGAAACACCTGATGTAACGTTGGATACGACTATAGAAACACCTGATGTAACGTTGGATACGACTATAGAAACACCTGATGTAACGTTGGATACGACTATAGAAACACCTGATGTAACGTTGGATACGACTATAGAAACACCTGATGTAACGTTGGATACGACTATAGAAACACCTGATGTAACGTTGGATACGACTATAGAAACACCTGATGTAACGTTGGATACGACTATAGAAACACCTGATGTAACGTTGGATACGACTATAGAAACACCTGATGTAACGTTGGATACGACTATAGAAACACCTGATGTAACGTTGGTACGACTATAGAAACACCTGATGTAACGTTGGATACGACTATAGAAACACCTGATGTAACGTTGGATACGACTATAGAAACACCTGATGTAACGTTGGATACGACTATAGAAACACCTGATGTAACGTTGGATACGACTATAGAAACACCTGATGTAACGTTGGATACGACTATAGAAACACCTGATGTAACGTTGGATACGACTATAGAAACACCTGATGTAACGTTGGATACGACTATAGAAACACCTGATGTAACGTTGGATACGACTATAGAAACACCTGATGTAACGTTGGATACGACTATAGAAACACCTGATGTAACGTTGGATACGACTATAGAAACACCTGATGTAACGTTGGATACGACTATAGAAACACCTGATGTAACGTTGGATACGACTATAGAAACACCTGATGTAACGTTGGATACGACTATAGAAACACCTGATGTAACGTTGGTACGACTATAGAAACACCTGATGTAACGTTGGATACGACTATAGAAACACCTGATGTAACGTTGGATACGACTATAGAAACACCTGATGTAACGTTGGATACGACTATAGAAACACCTGATGTAACGTTGGATACGACTATAGAAACACCTGATGTAACGTTGGATACGACTATAGAAACACCTGATGTAACGTTGGATACGACTATAGAAACACCTGATGTAACGTTGGATACGACTATAGAAACACCTGATGTAACGTTGGATACGACTATAGAAACACCTGATGTAACGTTGGATACGACTATAGAAACACCTGATGTAACGTTGGATACGACTATAGAAACACCTGATGTAACGTTGGATACGACTATAGAAACACCTGATGTAACGTTGGATACGACTATAGAAACACCTGATGTAACGTTGGATACGACTATAGAAACACCTGATGTAACGTTGGATACGACTATAGAAACACCTGATGTAACGTTGGATACGACTATAGAAACACCTGATGTAACGTTGGATACGACTATAGAAACACCTGATGTAACGTTGGATACGACTATAGAAACACCTGATGTAACGTTGGATACGACTATAGAAACACCTGATGTAACGTTGGATACGACTATAGAAACACCTGATGTAACGTTGGATACGACTATAGAAACACCTGATGTAACGTTGGATACGACTATAGAAACACCTGATGTAACGTTGGATACGACTATAGAAACACCTGATGTAACGTTGGATACGACTATAGAAACACCTGATGTAACGTTGGATACGACTATAGAAACACCTGATGTAACGTTGGATACGACTATAGAAACACCTGATGTAACGTTGGATACGACTATAGAAACACCTGATGTAACGTTGGATACGACTATAGAAACACCTGATGTAACGTTGGATACGACTATAGAAACACCTGATGTAACGTTGGATACGACTATAGAAACACCTGATGTAACGTTGGATACGACTATAGAAACACCTGATGTAACGTTGGATACGACTATAGAAACACCTGATGTAACGTTGGATACGACTATAGAAACACCTGATGTAACGTTGGATACGACTATAGAAACACCTGATGTAACGTTGGATACGACTATAGAAACACCTGATGTAACGTTGGATACGACTATAGAAACACCTGATGTAACGTTGGATACGACTATAGAAACACCTGATGTAACGTTGGATACGACTATAGAAACACCTGATGTAACGTCGGATACGACTATAGAAACACCTGATGTAACGTTGGATACGACTATAGAAACACCTGATGTAACGTTGGATACGACTATAGAAACACCTGATGTAACGTTGGATACGACTATAGAAACACCTGATGTAACGTTGGATACGACTATAGAAACACCTGATGTAACGTTGGATACGACTATAGAAACACCTGATTATGTAATACGACTATAGATGATGTGACGTTGGGTACGACTATAGAAACACCTGATGTAACGTCAGGATACGACTATAGAAACACCTGATGTAACGTTGGATACGACTATAGAAACACCTGATGTAACGTCAGGTACGACTATAGAAACACCTGATGTAACGTTGGATACGACTATAGAAACACCTGATGTAACGTTAGATACGACTATAGAAACACCTGATGTAACGTTGGATACGACTATAGAAACACCTGATGTAACGTTGGATACGACTATAGAAACACCTGATGTAACGTTGGATACGACTATAGAAAACACCTGATGTAACGTTGGATACGACTATAGAAACACCTGATGTAACGTCAGGTACGACTATAGAAACACCTGATGTAACGTCATGTACGACTATAGAAACACCTGATGTAACGTTGGATACGACTATAGAAACACCTGATGTAACGTTGGATACGACTATAGAAACACCTGATGTAACGTTGGTACGACTATAGAAACACCTGATGTAACGTTGGATACGACTATAGAAACACCTGATGTAACGTTGGATACGACTATAGAAACACCTGATGTAACGTTGGATACGACTATAGAAACACCTGATGTAACGTTGGATACGACTATAGAAACACCTGATGTAACGTCAGTATTAAAAGACGACTATAGAAACACCTGATGTAACGTTGGATACGACTATAGAAACACCTGATGTAACGTTGGATACGACTATAGAAACACTGATGTAACGTTGGATACGACTATAGAAACACCTGATGTAACGTTGGATACGACTATAGAAACACCTGATGTAACGTTGGATACGACTATAGAAACACCTGATGTAACGTTGGATACGACTATAGAAACACCTGATGTAACGTTGGATACGACTATAGAAACACCTGATGTAACGTTGGATACGACTATAGAAACACCTGATGTAACGTTGGTACGACTATAGAAACACCTGATGTAACGTTGGATACGACTATAGAAACACCTGATGTAACGTTGGTACGACTATAGAAACACCTGATGTAACGTCAGGTACGACTATAGAAACACCTGATGTAACGTTGGATACGACTATAGAAACACCTGATGTAACGTCAGGTACGACTATAGAAACACCTGATGTAACGTTGGATACGACTATAGAAACACCTGATGTAACGTTGGATACGACTATAGAAACACCTGATGTAACGTTGGATACGACTATAGAAACACCTGATGTAACTTTGGATACGACTATAGAAACACCTGATGTAACGTTGGATACGACTATAGAAACACCTGATGTAACGTTGGATACGACTATAGAAACACCTGATGTAACGTTGGATACGACTATAGAAACACCTGATGTAACGTTGGATACGACTATAGAAACACCTGATGTACGTTGGATACGACTATAGAAACACCTGATGTAACGTTGGATACGACTATAGAAACACCTGATGTAACGTTGGATACGACTATAGAAACACCTGATGTAACGTTGGATACGACTATAGAAACACCTGATGTAACGTCAGGTACGACTATAGAAACACCTGATGTAACGTTGGATACGACTATAGAAACACCTGATGTAACGTTGGTACGACTATAGAAACACCTGATGTAACGTTGGATACGACTATAGAAAACACCTGATGTAACGTTGGATACGACTATAGAAACACCTGATGTAACGTTGGATACGACTATAGAAACACCTGATGTAACGTTGGATACGACTATAGAAACACCTGATGTAACGTTGGATACGACTATAGAAACACCTGATGTAACGTTGGATACGACTATAGAAACACCTGATGTAACGTTGGATACGACTATAGAAACACCTGATGTAACGTTGGATACGACTATAGAAACACCTGATGTAACGTTGGATACGACTATAGAAAACACCTGATGTAACGTTGGATACGACTATAGAAACACCTGATGTAACGTTGGATACGACTATAGAAACACCTGATGTAACGTTGGATAC